>NC_056432.1:9821144-9868644 GCF_018296145.1 Oncorhynchus tshawytscha
ATCATACCTGGCCTTTCTATATTATCATTACCTGGCCTTTCTATCTTATCATTACCTGGCCTTTCTATCTTATCATTACCTGGCCTTTCTGTCTTATCATACCTGGCCTTTCTATATTATCATTACCTGGCCTTTCTATCTTATCATTACCTGGCCTTTCTATCTTATCATTACCTGGCCTTTCTATCTTATCATTACCTGGCCTTTCTGTCTTATCATTACCTGGCCTTTCTATCTTATAAACACAGCTGAGATTAAAATTCCGCTCAGTGGGGCTGGCAGGGTCAAGTGTTGGCTGGCGGGGTCAAGTGTTCAAAGTCTGGGATTGCTCACAAAGCTGCTTGTTTTAGACAGGCGCGCCGGCAGACCTCCCTCACAAAGGCCATTATCCTCCCTTGGTCTCCGCTCACCCCCTTACCCCCAACTCACCCCACTCACCACCTCACACACGTTCCTGCCCATTGATAACAACCCCCTTGCCTCCTCCTTCCGTTTCCCCATTTCTGCCTTTCCCTCCAGGTTAGCAGACGAGTGTTAAAGACCAGGCCGCTAAATGCCCTTTACTTTTTCTCCTCCATCTTGTGAACTTTGCTTTAAATAAGACAATTAGTTGAATGCTTGTGGCCTTTGGTCCATCAGTCAGTCAGTCAGGCTTCTTTCATTATTTTATGTTTTCTTAAGCCGCTGTTTGGCCGAGCAGGGTAACATAAACAAAATGCACATTCTCTCTGTTGAGAAAACCAACAGGGAGCAGAATGGCCCAAAGCCCTGCCAGGGGTAATACACTACAGGTCAATCCAAACAGAGGGCAATAAAACTTATCCGCTTCACTTCCAACATGTCAAAGGTGAAGTGTTTAGTCCTCTTTGAAAGTTGCAGCTGTGGACTTCTATAAGCCCATCGCTACCCAGTCGCCACTACTCTCTAACCCTACTCCAAGAGCTCTGCCGTGCGTTGACCTCACTCCACTCACTGAGCTATAAGCCCATCGCTACCCAGTCGCCACTACTCTCTAACCCTACTCCAAGAGCTCTGCCGTGCGTTGACCTCACTCCACTCACTGAGCTATAAGCCCATCGCTACCCAGTCGCCACTACTCTCTAACCCTACTCCAAGAGCTCTGCCGTGCGTTGACCTCACTCCACTCACTGAGCTATAAGCCCATCGCTACCCAGTCGCCACTACTCTCTAACCCTACTCCAAGAGCTCTGCCGTGCGTTGACCTCACTCCACTCACTGAGCTATAAGCCCATCGCTACCCAGTCGCCACTACTCTCTAACCCTACTCCAAGAGCTCTGCCGTGCGTTGACCTCACTCCACTCACTGAGCTCACAGCCAGTGATTGACTCAGCTTTGTAAACTGTTGTGACTTCATCAACAAGTCATTAGTTAATTGGACTGCAGTTGTCAAACAAAGAGGCTCAACAGTGATGTAGTTACTATCTCTGTCCAAGCAAACACAGGCATAGAACGACAACAAATAGCAGGCAGCAGCGTGGGAGGCCTGCTTCCCAGATGTGTGCTGTACCAACAAATAGCAGGCAGCAGCGTGGGAGGCCTTCTTCCCAGATGTGTCCTGTACCAACAAATAGCAGGCAGCAGTGTGGGAGGCCTTCTTCCCAGATGTGTCCTGTACCAACAAATAGCAGGCAGCAGTGTGGGAGGCCTTCTTCCCAGATGTGTCCTGTACCAACAAATAGCAGGCAGCAGCGTGGGAGGCCTTCTTCCCAGATGTGTCCTGTACCAACAAATAGCAGGCAGCAGTGTGGGAGGCCTTCTTCCCAGATGTGTCCTGTACCAACAAATAGCAGGCAGCAGCGTGGGAGGCCTTCTTCCCAGATGTGTCCTGTACCAACAAATAGCAGGCAGCAGTGTGGGAGGCCTGCTTCCCAGATGTGTCCTGTACCAACAAATAGCAGGCAGCAGTGTGGGAGGCCTTCTTCCCAGATGTGTCCTGTACCAACAAATAGCAGGCAGCAGTGTGGGAGGCCTGCTTCCCAGATGTGTGCTGTACCAACAAATAGCAGGCAGCAGCGTGGGAGGCCTTCTTCCCAGATGTGTCCTGTACCAACAAATAGCAGGCAGCAGTGTGGGAGGCCTGCTTCCCAGATGTGTCCTGTACCAACAAATAGCAGGCAGCAGCGTGGGAGGCCTGCTTCCCAGATGTGTGCTGTACCAACAAATAGCAGGCAGCAGCGTGGGAGGCCTTCTTCCCAGATGTGTGCTGTACCAACAAATAGCAGGCAGCAGCGTGGGAGGCCTGCTTCCCAGATGTGTGCTGTGTCACCGTGTTGTTCAAGCAGTCCGATGAGGAGTGAGTGATTTTAGCGAGGAAGAGAGTCAACACTTGTGGCAGGGTAGCCTAGTGGTTAGAGCGTTGGACTAGTAACCGGACGGTAACCGGACGGTAACCGGACGGTAACCGGACGGTAACCGGACGGTAACCGGACGGTAACCGGACGGTAACCGGACGGTTGCAAGTTCAAATCCCCGAGCTGACAAGGTACAAATCTGTTGTTCTGCCCCTGAACAGGCAGTTAACCCACTGTTCCTAGGCCAGTTAACCCACTGTTCCTAGGCCAGTTAACCCACTGTTCCTAGGCCAGTTAACCCACTGTTCCTAGACCAGTTAACCCACTGTTCCTAGGCCAGTTAACCCACTGTTCTTAGACCAGTTAACCCACTGTTCCTAGGCCAGTTAACCCACTGTTCCTAGACCAGTTAACCCACTGTTCCTAGGCCAGTTAACCCACTGTTCCTAGACCAGTTAACCCACTGTTCCTAGGCCAGTTAACCCACTGTTCCTAGGCCAGTTAACCCACTGTTCCTAGGCCAGTTAACCCACTGTTCCTAGACCAGTTAACCCACTGTTCCTAGACCAGTTAACCCACTGTTCCTAGACCAGTTAACCCACTGTTCCTAGGCCAGTTAACCCACTGTTCCTAGACCAGTTAACCCACTGTTCCTAGACCAGTTAACCCACTGTTCCTAGGCCAGTTAACCCACTGTTCCTAGACCAGTTAACCCACTGTTCCTAGGCCAGTTAACCCACTGTTCTTAGGCCAGTTAACCCACTGTTCCTAGGCCAGTTAACCCACTGTTCCTAGACCAGTTAACCCACTGTTCCTAGACCAGTTAACCCACTGTTCCTAGACCAGTTAACCCACTGTTCCTAGGCCAGTTAACCCACTGTTCCTAGGCCAGTTAACCCACTGTTCCTAGGCCAGTTAACCCACTGTTCCTAGACCAGTTAACCCACTGTTCCTAGACCAGTTAACCCACTGTTCCTAGACCAGTTAACCCACTGTTCCTAGGCCAGTTAACCCACTGTTCCTAGACCAGTTAACCCACTGTTCCTAGACCAGTTAACCCACTGTTCCTAGACCAGTTAACCCACTGTTTCTAGGCTGCCATTTAAAATAAGATTTTTTTCTGACTTGCCTAGTTAAATAAAGGTAAAACACGGCGACAACTGCATTCAGGGGTGAGGCACTATTCCAGCGTGGTGAGTAGATATCTCTGCCATGGGCTCTTTGGTGCATGCTGGATGTTGCTCCATTATCCCCTATGGGATGCTTGTTATTGACCACCATCACAAAATATGACGTTCCATTTGCTACACAATTGTCCACCGCCGCTGTCAGTTCCACTGCATTAAATTGGCACTGAAAATATCACAAAATATGACGTTCCATTTGCTATTTAAAAAGAACTAGGGAGAGAAGGAAGTCACGTGGAGATGGCCCCATGCGAAGAACTCTCTGATGGCATCCCTTAGGATTCTTTTTTCAGTCTCTTCCCAATGAGAAATAGGAAAGGGAAAGTTGACAAGTTCAGGCAAAATAAGTATGTGATGGAAACACGTACGGGGATAGTTAGAAAGTGAGAGAGACAGAGAGAGAGAGAGACGTAAAGATGAGTAATGTTTGAGGATGAGAAGAGTATCCCAGGTTCCATCTCTCCTACACCAGCTGATTAATGCCATGGGGAGCTGAGTGGAGAGGCGTCTCGGCTCTAGATACAACCAGGTTCCGGCCCTCCTGCTGTGACCCTGGCACTGAAAGGCCCGCCAGAATCCACACTGCCACTAATTAGTTATTTACATATCTGTTTGTTGGTATCCCAGGATGTTCTGCAAAGATACACACACAAACACACGCAAGTATGCGCACGCACTTCTGCACACGCACACAGACAGACATTCAGACTGAGGCGGGAGAGCATATCTAACACAGACACCATCTTTGTTTTCAATTTCATAGTTATGTTGCAGATGAATAATATCTATTTCGTATATAATGGTCTCTACACATCCTAGTACGGTGAGCACAACAGGCCGAACGGCAATAACGCCTGATAGGAATATCATTCAATTTGATTCATTTTTACATTAACTGGCCACACTCCTCTCCCATTCTGTTTCACCCCTTACCCACTCTGAGGCTGTGGGGTCATTCATTACCCACTCTGAGGCTGTGGGTTCATTCATTTCCCACTCTGAGGTTGTGGGCTCATTCATTATCCACTCTGGGGTTGTGGGTTCATTCATTATCCACTCTGAGGCTGTGGGTTCATTCAAACCCACTCTGAGGCTGTGGGTTCATTCATTACCCATTCTGAGGCTGTGGGTTCATTCATTACCCACTCCGAGGCTGTGGGTTCATTCATTACCCACTCTGGGGCTGTGGGTTCATTCATTACCCACTCTGGGGCTGTGGGTTCATTCATTACCCACTCTGGGGCTGTGGGTTCATTCATTATCCACTCTGAGGCTGTGGGTTCATTCATTATCCACTCTGGGGTTGTGGGTTCATTCATTACCCACTCTGAGGCTGTGGGTTCATTCATTACCCATTCTGAGGCTGTGGGTTCATTCATTACCCACTCTGGGGCTGTGGGTTCATTCATTATCCACTCTGAGGCTGTGGGTTCATTCATTACCCACTCTGGGGCTGTGGGTTCATTCATTATCCACTCTGGGGTTGTGGGTTCATTCATTACCCACTCTGAGGCTGTGGGTTCATTCATTATCCACTCTGAAGCTTTGGGTTCATTCATTATCCACTCTGAAGCTTTGGGTTCATTCATTATACCAATTTAATGATCTGTATTAACGTAAAGCAGAATGATGATAATAGCAATAATAAGCGTTCTCTCCTTTATGAAATAAATGGCAGGTAAGTTAGTTGTATTGTTTTTCATATTATTATTATTATTAGCCACATTTTCTGATGAGGCAAACCCATGAGGAGTGAGGAGAGATACACACACACACACACACACACACACACACACACACACACACACACACACAGAAACACACAGACACACACAGAGACACAGACATACAGAGAGAGACACAGACATACACAGAGAGACACACAGACACACAGAGTGACAAACACACAGAGAGACACAAACAGAGACACACACAGAGACACACACAGAGACACACAAACACATAGAGAGACACACAAACAGAGACACACACAGACACACACACATATACACACAGAGAGAGACACACAAACACACAGAGACACAGACATACACAGAGAGACACACAGACATACACAGAGAGACACACAGACACACAGAGAGACACACACACACAGAGACACACAGACACACAGAGAGACACACAGACACACAAAGAGACACAAACAGAGACACACACAGAGAGACACAAACAGAGACACACACAGAGAGACACACAGACACACAGAGAGACACACAGACACACAGAGAGACACACAGACACACAGAGAGACACACAGACAGACACACAGACACACAGAGACACACACACATACACACACACAGAGAGACACAAACAGAGACACACACAGAGAGACACACAGACACACAGAGAGACACACAGACACACAGAGAGACACACAGACACACAGAGAGACACACAGACAGACACACAGACACACAGAGACACACACACATACACACACACAGAGACACACAAACACACAGAGAGACACACAGACACACAGAGAGACACACAGACACACAGAGAGACACACAGACACACAGAGAGACACACAGACACACAGAGAGACACACAGAGATGACTCCTAGAGCATTAGCAGCAATTAGCTTTTCTCCATGTCAAAACACTTCTGATGGGTTTAAGAAAATAGTTTAACAAATAAGTTCAAGTTTCAGATATTGGACACCTTTAGACAAGTGTCATGACAGAGAAGCCTTGCTATATCTCAAACGCTTTAAAATAACTCAGCTACACA
Organism: Oncorhynchus tshawytscha; assembly: GCF_018296145.1. Taxonomy (NCBI): domain Eukaryota; kingdom Metazoa; phylum Chordata; class Actinopteri; order Salmoniformes; family Salmonidae; genus Oncorhynchus; species Oncorhynchus tshawytscha. The sequence goes on from NC_056432.1 coordinate 9,827,403, forward strand.
ATGTAGAGAGTGGGGGCCTCAATATTTCACCTAAAATGAACACAGACTACGCAATATCTTGTACATCATCTGTTTTCATCCCAAGATATGACACATCAGCTGAACATACGAGATATGACACAACAGCTGAACATACGAGATATGACACAACAGCTGAACATACGAGACATGACACAACAGCTGAACATACGAGACATGACACAACAGCTGAACATACGAGATATGACACAACAGCTGAACACATACAAGATATGACACAACAGCTGAACATACGAGATATGACACAACAGCTGAACACATACAAGATATGACACAACAGCTGAACACATACAAGATATGACACAACAGCTGAACATACGAGATATGACACAACAGCTGAACACATACAAGATATGACACAACAGCTGAACATACGAGATATGACACAACAGCTGAACACATACAAGATATGACACAACAGCTGAACATACGAGATATGACACAACAGCTGAACATACGAGATATGACACAACAGCTGAACATACGAGATATGACACACTGGCTGAAAACACGTGTGGGGAAAATGTGCAGGACCAAAAGGAGCAACCTCGGGAGAAGAACAAGACATTGACAAAACAAAGAGATAGAAACTAAATAATGCACATCGAGTGTGTGCACTTGAAGGCCCTTGTGAAATGCATGTTTCCTTAACAACAGCCGCAGCAGCTCGATTTTTGTTGAAAAGATTGAGATGTGAGAGACTGGAGAGATTACAGTTTTTTTCGATTGCTAAACGACAGTGGGCACAACTGGAGTCACATGTGCAAAACTCTAACTACAGTCTGCACTACCAACAGTCACCTGAGCTAAACAGTTCACATCACCTGCAAAATTCATTCCAAGCAACACAACTCTTAACACATGGCTCAAAACACGCTCAGTGCAGCCAAACACTATGCACAACCCTCACTGAGATAACACACACTGTCACTCAGAACACACTGAGAGTAAAAACACTAGCATCAAACACCAATACAGAAAATACAAACTTTTCATCTTTACAGTTTGAACAATTTCAGTGACTTCATACAAAGTAATATTTTCTTCAAAGAAAAGAGTGACATTCTTTCACATGATTTATTACAATTTTTAGAACATAACAATTCTTTAAGGTAAATGAAAATGAGCAGTTTGCTTCAATAGTCTGTAGTAATTTACGGAATTACAGTAATGAGAAAAAAAGTGTAGAAACTAAAAGTACATATTGTAATTCGAACAAATAATTGAGGGGCTAATCCTGCCTCTCTCTAGCATCAGGCCACAGGTTTTCTTCAACATCACATCTAATGTTTTCTCTTGCCATGCACCTGGGGAAGAACCTTCTGGAGTGCCTTATCCATCCCTGGCAGTCCTCTGGACTCGTGTCCTCACATCTGGCACGCATGGCTTCCAAAAGAGACATTTGGTCATGTGGGTGGTGACCAAACACTTTCCACCTCCAGGCAGAGAAAAACTCCTCTATTGGGTTGAGGAAGGGTGAATATGCAGGCAGGTACAAAACCATAAATCTGAGATGTGCTGCAAACCAATCTGTGACAGCTGCAGAGTAGTGAAAAGCAACGTTATCGCAAACTATGACAAAAACTTGGGGGTTTCTTACTGGCTCCCCCTGTTCTGCTGGCACTAGCTGAGCATAGAGCTGTTCTAGGAAAGCTATAAGCCTTTCTGTGTTGTATGGGCCAATGAGTGGTGTGTTGAGAAGCAAACCATCATTGGCCATTGCAGCACACCTGGTGATATTTTCCCCCCCTTTGGCCTGGAACCTCCACAGTGGCCCTTTGACCTATAACATTCCTTCCTCTGCGCCGTGTTTTGGCAAGGTTAAATCCAGCTTCATCGATAAATACAAATGAATGTGGTCTTTCCAGTGCTTCCACCTCCATTACTCTCTGAAAAACATTAAGTGCACAGTTTTACTGTAGAAATGCTAGTGTTTTTTTTTACTGTAAATATTTTGTATAGCTGTGTACGTAACCTCAGACGTCTTACCTGGACATATTGGTATCTTTGCTCTTTTACCCGTTCAGTTTCTCTCGAACGGTACAGTGTATAACTGTTTCATTGTAACTTGGTGTTTCTTTAGGACTCGAGCAATAGTTGTTGTGGTGACAGAATTAACATTTTCAAATATATCATTATCAGCCAGCACTCTATCTTGAATCTCCCGCAGTTTTATTGCATTGTTGACAACAACCATGTCAACAATAGCATTTTCCTGCGCATCTGAAAATATTTTTCCTCTTACCCCTGTTGGGGGCAGCCTTTGGGTCCTGTTGTAAAAATATATTTTACAGTCAAACTTACTGTAATATATATCTGTGTAAATATTCTATAATTGCAATACAAAATAGATTCCTGTAATGTTTTCATTTACTGTAAGGATGTAACTCTCACCTGTTTGCATGATGGAAAATTCGCATTACAGATGCCACTGTGGATCTTTGCAGATTGGGTTGCACCCTCAACCCTGCCTCTCTCAATGAGAGACCATGGTTCACGACATGGTCTATAAGTGTAGCCCTTATTTAATCTGAAATAACAGCTCTTTGTCTTCTTTGTCTTCCTCCACGCATCCGCCCTCTCCCTGCCACCCTTCTCCCTCCACGAACCCATCTTCCTTGTTCCATTTCCAAAATGAGTCTTTCTGAGCTCTACCAATATATACTGTAATATGTGTGTGTGTTCACTAACAAGTCTAAAACAAGACACCTGCTTAGCCTTTCAGCTGAAATTGCAATCAGCAGTGTTTGAAAGGCACAAGGCTGAAATCTATTCCTTTTGAATGTGTGGTTCACAGTTTTGACAGCAGTGTGTTAGCATTTGAACAAAGTGCTGTAAATCCACAGTGTTGTGCAGGTTGTGGTTAAAGTCATGGGATAAGTGTGTAGAGTTTTGAAAACTGTGTTCAAGCAATGAAAAACGAACTAGAGTTTGGTCCACATGAACTGCTGCTGTGCAGACTGTAGTTAGAGTTTTGCACATGTGACTCCAGTTGTGTCCACTGTCGTTTAGCAATCGAAAAAAACTGTAAAGTAGGAATTGTTGGAAGTAAATGGCCCCTCCTATGTTATATACACATATCCTTGTTCTGTACCTTGGTTCCACGGTGGAGTGGTCCTTGTTCTGTACCTTGGTTCCACAGTGGAGGGGTCTTTGTCCTGTACCTTGGTTCCACGGTGGAGGGGTCTTTGTCCTGTACCGTTGTTCCACGGTGGAGGGGTCCTTGTCCTGTTCCTTGGTTCCACGGTGGAGGGGTCCTTGTCTTGTACCGTGGTTCCACAGTGGAGGGGTCCTTGTCTTGTACCTTGGTTCCACGGTGGAGTGGTCCTTGTCCTGTTCCTTGGTTCCACGGTGGAGGGGTCCTTGTCTTGTACCTTGGTTCCACGGTGGAGGGTCTTTGTCCTGTACTGTGGTTCCACGGTGGAGGGGTCCTTGTCCTGTTCCTTGGTTCCACGGTGGAGGGGTATATGTCCTGTACCATGGTTCCACGGTGGAGGGGTCCTTGTCCTGTTCCTTGGTTCCACGGTGGAGGGGTATATGTCCTGTACCATGGTTCCACGGTGGAGGGGTCCTTGTCTTGTACCTTGGTTCCAGGGTGGAGGGGTCCTTGTCCTGTTCCTTGGTTCCACGGTGGAGGGGTCCTTGTCTTGTACCGTGGTTCCACAGTGGAGGGGTCCTTGTCTTGTACCTTGGTTCCACGGTGGAGTGGTCCTTGTCCTGTTCCTTGGTTCCACGGTGGAGGGGTCTTTGTCTTGTACCTTGGTTCCACGGTGGAGGGTCTTTGTCTTGTACCTTGGTTCCACGGTGGAGTGGTCCTTGTTCTGTACCTTGGTTCCACAGTGGAGGGGTATTTGTAATTGTCCTGTACCATGGTTCCACGGTGGAGGGGTCCTTGTCTTGTACCTTGGTTCCACGGTGGAGGGTCTTTGTCCTTTACTGTGGTTCCACGGTGGAGGGGTCCTTGTCCTGTTCCTTGGTTCCACGGTGGAGGGGTATATGTCCTGTACCATGGTTCCACGGTGGAGGGTTCTTTGTCCTGTACCTTGGTTCCACGGTGGAGTGGTCCTTGTCTTGTACCTTGGTTATGCTAAAAAGGTATGAATGATCTCTGCCATATAAACTGACTAGAGAGTGAGTCAGAGAGACGGCATAGAGAAGCAGTCCTCTAAAAATGTGAAATATTATGATATACACTCTAATACCTCAAATCAAACCTCTGTCTTCTACTGGGGATAGCACCTGCAGAGATTATAATAGGGTTGAATGCTGCCAGTCATATGTGTGTGTGTGTGTGTGTGTGTGTGTGTGTGTGTGTGTGTGTGTGTGTGTGTGTGTGTGTGTGTGTGTGTGTGTGTCTGTGTGTGTGTGTGTGTCTGTGTGTGTGTCTGTGTGTCTGTGTGTGTGTGTCTGTGTGTGTGTGTCTGTGTGTGTCTGTGTGTGTGTGTCTGTGTGTGTCTGTGTGTGTGTGTCTGTTTGTGTCTGTGTGTGTCTGTGTGTGTCTGTGTGTGTCTGTGTGTGTGTGTGTCTGTGTGTGTGTCTGTGTGTGTGTCTGTGTGTGTGTGTGTGTGTGTGTGTGTGTGTGTGTCTGTGTGTGTGTGTGTGTGTCTGTGTGTGTGTGTGTGTGTGTGTGTCTGTGTGTGTGTGTGTGTGTGTGTCTGTGTGTGTGTGTGTGTGTGCCCTGATGATGGAAAAGGAGAAAGAATCTGGTGCTTTAGTAAATGACAGGCTCTGCCAGTCAACACGGGGTGGTTTGATAAGAGCATCTGGTCTGACTTCCTGTGCCTATAAAGCTAAATCAACACGGCGTGTACACAGTTCCGTCTGCCACCTTAGAGGAGCACCCGACTGCCCTCCCAACGCACCAGAGGAGGCTGGTGGGTGGAGATGTAGGAGGATGGGCTCATGGTAATGGCTGGATTGGAATAAAAAGGTATAAAACACATCAAACACACCGTTTTCATGTGTTTTATGCCGTTCCATTCCTGCCATTACAATGAGCCCATTCTCCTATATCTCCGCCCACCAGCCTCCTCTGGTACCCATGTATGTGTGCGCACAGACACACCTCAGCTGTACATATATATTCCCTCGAACGCCAATCTGTCAAAGTGTACTCCCCTTGTTTGTGTGTTTCGTGTTACTGCTCAAGTTTTAATTAGCCTGGGCTGTTTGTGTTTTAGGAGACATTCCCCCGCACACACGTAAAATACATCAGAGTCTTGTGCCTGAGCCAAGGCTGGTAGCAATTGTTATTCCTCTGCAAAAAACATACTGCCCTTTTCACAAGCAATTTATTGTATCATTGGACTGTGTAGTAGCAGTAGTAGTAGTAGTACTAGATGTAGTAGTAGTAGTAGCAGTAGCAGTAGTAGTAGTAGCAGTAACAGTAGTAGTAGCAGTAGCAGTAGTAGTAGAGCAGTAACAGTAGTAGTAGTAGCAGCAGTAGTAGTAGTAGCAGTAACAGTAGTAGTAGTAGTAGCAGTAGTAGTAGTACTAGATGTAGTAGTAGTAGTAGTAGCAGTAGCAGTAGTACTAGTAGCAGTAACAGTAGTAGTAGCAGTAGCAGTAGTAGTAGAGCAGTAACAGTAGTAGTAGTAGCAGCAGTAGTAGTAGTAGCAGTAACAGTAGTAGTAGTAGTAGCAGTAGTAGTAGTAGAGGTAGTAGTAGCAGCAGCAGTAGAGGTAGTAGTAGTAGTAGTAGTAGTAGTAGTAGTAGCAATAGTAGTGGTAGTAGCAGTAGCAGTAGTAGTAGTAGCTGTAACAGTAGTAGTAGTAGTAGTAGTAGCAGTAGTAGTAGTAGAGGTAGTAGCAGCAGCAGCAGTAGAGGTAGTAGTAGTAGTAGTAGTAGCAGTAACAGTAGCAGTAGTAGTAGCAATTATAGTAGTAGTAGCAACAGTAGTATTATCAATATTAGTAGTAGTAGTAGTAGTTTTAGTAGCATTATTATCTGTAGTAGTAGTAATAATAGTAGTAGTAGTAGTAATAGTAGTAGCAATAGCAGTAGCAATAGTAGCAGTAGTAGTAATAGTAGTAGCAATAGCAATAGTAGCAGTAGTAGTAGTAGTAGCAATGGTAGTAGTAGCAGTAGCAGTAGAGGTAGAGGTAGTACTACTACTAGTAGTAGTAGTAGTAGTAGTAGTAGTAGCAGTAGTAGTAGTAGTAGTAACAGTAGTACTATTAGCAGTAGTAGTAGTAGCAGTATTATCAGTAGTAGTAGTAGTAACAGTAGTACTAGTAGCAGTAGTAGTAGTAGTAGCAGTATTAGCAGTAGTAGCAGAAGTAATATCAGTAGTAGTAGTAGTAGCAGCAGTAGTAGTAACAGTAGTACTAGTAGCAGTAGTAGTAGTAGTAACAGTATTGTCAGTAGTAGTAGTAATAGCAGTAGTAGTAGTGGTAGTAGTAGCAATAGTAGTAGTAGCAGTATTATCAGTAGTAATAGTAGTAGTAGTAACAGTAGTACTAGTAGCAGTAGTAGTAGTAGCAGTATTATCAGTAGTAGTATTAGTAGTAGTAACAGTAGTACTAGTAACAGTAGTAGTAGTGGCAGTATTATCAGTAGTAGTAGTAGTAACAGTAGTAGCAGTATTATCAGTAGTAGTAGTAGTAGTAGTAGTAACAGTAGTACTAGTAGCAGTAGTAGTAGTAGCAGTATTATCAGTAGTAGCAGTAGTAATATCAGTAGTAGTAGTAGTAGCAGTAGTAGCAGCAGCAGTAGTCGTGGTAGTAGTAGCAATAATAGCATTATAGTAGCATTAATCACGGTACTCCATTCTGCTTGTTTATGTTTTATCTGTCGGCCCCGTTGCCTAGTCAACGCCATTTTACCTGCTGTTGTTGTGCTAGCTGATTAGCTGTTGTCTCACCTACTGTTTAAGCTAGCTTTCCCAATTCAACACCTGTGATTACTGTATGCCTCGCTGTATGTCTCTCTCAAATGTCAATATGCCTTGTATACTGTTGCTCAGGTTAGTTATCATTGTTCTAGTTCACAATGGAGCCCCTAGTTCTACTCTTCATACCCCTGATAACTCCTTTGTCCCACCTCCCACACATGCGGTGACCTCACCCATTACAACCAGCATGTCCAGAGACACAACCTCTCTCATCATCACCCAGTGCCTGGGCTTACCCCCGCTGTACCCGCACCCCACCATACCCCTGTCTGCGCATTATGCCCTGAATATATTCTACCATGCCCAGAAACCTGCTCCTCTTATTCTCTGTCCCCAACGCTCTAGGCGACCAGTTTTGATAGCCTTTAGCCGCACCCTCATACTACTCCTTCTCTGTTCCGCGGGTGATGTGGAGGTAAACCCAGGCCCTGCATGTCCCCAGGCACCCTCATTTGTTGACTTCTGTGATCGAAAAAGCCTTGGTTTCATGCATGTCAACATCAGAAGCCTCCTCCCTAAGTTTGTTTTACTCACTGCTCTAGCACACTCTGCTAACCCTGATGTCCTTGCTGTGTCTGAATCCTGGCTCAGGAAGGCCACCAAAAATTCAGAGATTTCCATACCCAACTATAACATCTTCCGTCAAGATAGAACTGCTAAAGGGGAGGAGTTGCAGTCTACTGCAGAGAGAGCCTGCAAAGTAATGTCATACTTTCCAGGTCCATACCCAAACAGTTCGAACTACTAATTTTGAAAATTACTCTCTCCAGAAATAAGTCTCTCACTGTTGCCGCCTGCTACCGACCCCCCTCAGCTCCCAGCTGTGCCCTGGACACCATTTGTGAATTGATCGCCCCCCATCTAGCCTCAGAGTTTGTTCTGTTGGGTGACCTAAACTGGGATATGCTTGGCACCCCGCCAGTCCTACAATCTAGGCTGGATGCCCTCAATCTCACACAAATCATCAAGGAACCCACCAGGTACAACCCTAACTCTGTAAACAAGGGCACCCTCATAGACGTCATCCTGACCAACTGGCCCTCCAAATACACCTCCGCTGTCTTCAACCAGGATCTCAGCGATCACTGCCTCATTGCCTGTATCCGCTACGGAGCCGCAGTCAAACGACCACCCCTCATCACTGTCAAACGCTCCCTAAAACACTTCTGTGAGCAGGCCTTTCTAATCGACCTGGCCCGGGTATCCTGGAAGGACATTGACCTCATCCCGTCAGTTGAGGATGCCTGGTCATTCTTTAAAAGTAACTTCCTTACCATTTTAGATAAGCATGCTCCGTTCAAAAAATGCAGAACTAAGAACAGATACAGTCCTTGGTTCACCCCAGACCTGACTGCCCTCGACCAGCACAAAAACATCCTGTGGCGGACTGCAATAGCATCGAATAGTCCCCGGGATATGCAACTGTTCAGGGAAGTCCGGAACCAATACACGCAGTCAGTCAGGAAAGCTAAGGCCAGCTTCTTCAGGCAGAAGTTTGCATCCTGTAGCTCCAACTCCAAAAAGTTCTGGGACACTGTGAAGTCCATGGAGAACAAGAGCACCTCCTCCCAGCTGCCCACTGCACTGAGGCTAGGTAACACGGTCACCACCGATAAATCCATGATTATCGAAAACTTCAATAAGCATTTCTCAACGGCTGGCCATGCCTTCCGCCTGGCTACTCCAACCTCGGCCAACAGCTCTGCCCCCGGCAGCTCCTCCCAAGCCTCTCCAGGTTCTCCTTTACCCAAATCCAGATAGCAGATGTTCTGAAAGAGCTGCAAAACCTGGACCCGTACAAATCAGCTGGGCTTGACAATCTGGACCCCTATTTCTGAAACTTTCCGCCGCCATTGTCGCAACCCCTATTACCAGCCTGTTCAACCTCTCTTTCATATCGTCTGAGATCCCCAAGGATTGAAAGCTGCCGCAGTCATCCCCCTCTTCAAAGGGGGAGACACCCTGGACCCAAACTGTTACAGACCTATATCCATCCTGCCCTGCCTATCTAAGGTCTTCGAAAGCCAAGTCAACAAACAGGTCACTGACCATCTCGAATCCCACCGTACCTTCTCCGCTGTGCAATCTGGTTTCCGAGCCGGTCACGGGTGCACCTCAGCAACACTCAAGGTACTAAACGATATCATAACCGCCATCGATAAAAGACAGTACTGTGCAGCCGTCTTCATTGACCTTGCCAAGGCTTTCGACTCTGTCAATCACCATATTCTTATCGGCAGACTCAGTAGCCTCGGTTTTCGGATGACTGCCTTGCCTGGTTCACCAATTACTTTGCAGACAGAGTTCAGTGTGTCAAATCGGAGGGCATGCTGTCCGGTCCTCTGGCAGTCTCTATGGGGGTGCCACAGGGTTCAATTCTCGGGCCGACTCTTTTCTCTGTATATATCAATGATGTTGCTCTTGCTGCGGGCGATTCCCTGATCCACCTCTACGCAGACGACACCATTCTATATACTTTCGGCCCGTCATTGGACACTGTGCTATCTAACCTCCAAACAAGCTTCAATGCCATACAACACTCCTTCCGTGGCCTCCAACTGCTCTTAAACGCTAGTAAAACCAAATGCATGCTTTTCAACCGATCGCTGCCTGCACCCGCATGCCCGACTAGCATCACCACCCTGGATGGTTCCGACCTTGAATATGTGGACATCTATAAGTACCTAGGTGTCTGGCTAGACTGCAAACTCTCCTTCCAGACTCATATCAAACATCTCCAATCGAAAATCAAATCAAGAGTCGGCTTTCTATTCCGCAACAAAGCCTCCTTCACTCACGCCGCCAAGCTTACCCTAGTAAAACTGACTATCCTTCCGATCCTCGACTTCGGCGATGTCATCTACAAAATGGCTTCCAACACTCTACTCAGCAAACTGGATGCAGTCTATCACAGTGCCATCCGTTTTGTCACTAAAGCACCTTATACCACCCACCACTGCGACCTGTATGCTCTGGTCGGCTGGCCCTCGTTACATATTCGTCGCCAGACCCACTGGCTCCAGGTCATCTACAAGTCCATGCTAGGTAAAGCTCCGCCTTATCTCAGTTCACTGGTCACGATGGCAACACCCATCCGTAGCACGCGCTCCAGCAGGTGTATCTCACTGATCATCCCTAAAGCCAACACCTCATTTGGCCGCCTTTCGTTCCAGTACTCTGCTGCCTGTGACTGGAACGAATTGCAAAAATCGCTGAAGTTGGAGACTTTTATCTCCCTCACCAACTTCAAACATCAGCTATCTGAGCAGCTAACCGATCGCTGCTGCTGTACATAGTCTATTGGTAAATAGCCCACCCATTTTCACCTACCTCATCCCCATACTGTTTTTATTTATTTACTTGCTCTTTTGCACACCAATATCTCTACCTGTACATGACCATCTGATCATTTATCACTCCAGTGTTAATCTGCAAAATTGTAATTATTCGCCTACCTCCTCATGCCTTTTGCACACATTGTATATAGACTCCCCCTTTGTTTTCTACTGTGTTATTGACTTGTTAATTGTTTATTCCATGTGTAACTCTGTGTTGTCTGCTCACACTGCTATGCTTTATCTTGGCCAGGTCGCAGTTGCAAATGAGAACTTGTTCTCAACTAGCCTACCTGGTTAAATAAAGGTGAAATAAAAAAAAAATAAAAAAAATAGTAGTATTAGCAACAGAACAGCAGTAGTACAGGTAGTAGTAGCAGTAGTAGTGGTAGTAGTAGCGGGGTAGTAGTAGTAGTAGTATTAGTAGTTGTATTGGTAGCAGTAGTAGTCGCAGTCGTAGTCATATTAGTATTAGTATTAGAAGCAATAGTAGTAATAGTAGTAGTCATAGTCGTAGTAGTATTAGTAGCAGTAGTAGTAATAGTAGTAGTCATAGTCGTAGTAGTATTAGTAGTAGTGGTAGTAGTAGTATTAGTAGTAGTGGTAGTAGCAGTAGTAGTAATAGTAGTAATCATAGTTGTAGTAGTATTAGTAGCAGTAGCGGTAATAGTAGTAGTCATAGTCGTAGTAGTATTAGTAGCAGTAGTAGTAATAGTAGTAGTCATAGTCATAGTAGTATTAGTTGCAGTAGAGGTAATAGTAGTAGTAATAGTAGTAGCAATAGTAGTAGTCATAGTTGTAGTAGTATTAGTAGCAGTAGTAGTAGTAGTCATAGTCGTAGTAGTATTAGTAGTAGTGGTAGTAGTAGTATTAGTAGTAGTAGTAGTCATAGTAGTATTAGTAGTAGTGGTAGTAGCAGTAGTAGTAATAGTAGTAGTCATAGTCGTAGTAGTATTAGTAGCAGTAGTAGAAATAGTAGTAGTCATAGTCGTAGTAGTATTAGTAGCAGAGGTAGTAATAGTAGTAGTCATAGTCATAGTAGTATTAGTAGCAGTAGTAGTAATAGTAACAATCATAGTCGTAGTAGTATTAGTAGCAGTAGTAGTAACAGTAGTAGTCATAGTCGTAGTAGTATTAGTAGCAGTAGTAGTAATAGTAGTAGTCATAGTCGTAGTAGTATTAGTAGTAGTGGTGTTACGGTTTTCTAGGTGTGAATGATAGTCGGACCAAAATGCAGCGTGTAGATTGCGATCCATGTTTAATGAACAACGTGAAACGATAAACACCTGCCTCTGATTGAGAACCACTCCAGACAGCCATAGACTTTGATAGATAACCCCACTAGCTACAATCCCAATACATACACACCAAAACCCCAAGACAAAACACACCACAATACAAAAACCCCATGCCACACCCTGGGCTGACCCAATACATGAAGAAAAACACAAAATACTTAGACCAGGGCGTGACAAGTGGTAGTAGTAGTATTAGTAGTAGTGGTAGTAGCAGTAGTAGTAATAGTAGTAATCATAGTCGTAGTAGTATTAGTAGCAGTAGTAGTAATAGTAGTAGTCATAGTCGTAGTAGTATTAGTAGCAGTAGTAGTAATAGTAGTAGTCATAGTCATAGTAGTATTAGTAGCAGTAATAGTAATAGTAGTAGTCATAGTCGTAGTAGTATTAGTATTATTATTAGAAGCAGTAGTAGTAATAGTAGTAGTAATAGTAGTAGTCATAGTCATAGTGGTAGTAGTAGTATTGGTAGTAGTGGTAGTAGTAGTAATAGTAGTAGTCATAGTCGTAGTGGTAGTAGTAGTATTAGTAGTAGTGGTAGTAGTAGTATTAGTAGTAGTATTAGTACTCGTATTAGCACTAGTATTAGTAGTAGTATTGGTAGTAGTGGTAGTAGTAGTAGTAGTAGTAGTATTAGTAGCAGTGGTAGTAGTATTAGTAGTAGTATTAGTAGTAGTAGTAGTGGTAGTGGCAGTAGCAATAGTAGTAGTAGTAGCAGTAGTAGTAGTAGTAGCAGTAGTAGTAGTATTAGTATTAGTAGTAGTATTAGTAGTAGTGGTAGTAGTACTATTAGTAGTACTGGTAGTAGCAATAGTAGTGGTAGTAGCAGTAGTAGTGGTAGTAGTAGTATTAATATTAGTGGTAGTAGCAATAGTAGTAGTAGTAGTAGTAGTATTAGTAGTAGTAGTAGTAGTATTAGTAGTAGTGGTAGTAGTAGTATTAGTAGTAGTGGTAGTAGTAGTATTAGTAGTAGTGGTAGTAGTAGTATTAGTAGTAGCGGTAGTAGTAGTAGTATTATTATTATTAGTAGTAGTAGTAGTAGTAGTATTAGTAGTAGTAGTATTAGAAGTAGTGGTAGTAGCAATAGTAGTAGTAGTAGTAGTAGTATTAGAAGTAGTGGTAGTAGCAATAGTAGTAGTAGTAGTAGTAGTAGTAGTAGTGGTAGTAGTAGTATTAGAAGTAGTGGTAGTAGCAATAGTAGTAGTAGTAGTAGTAGTAGTAGTAGTAGTAGTAGTAGTATTAGTAGTGGTAGTAGTAGTATTAGTAGTAGTGGTAGTAGCAGTATTCGTAGTAGTATTAGTAGTAGTATTAGTAGTAGTAGTAGGCGTAGTATTAGTAGTAGTAGTATTAGTAGTAGTATTAGTAGTAGTAGTAGTCATAGTATTAGTAGTAGTAGTAGCAGTAGTATTAGTAGTGGTGGTAGTAGTAGTATTAGTAGTAGTGGTAGTAGTAGTATTATTATTATTAGTAGTAGTAGTAGTAGTAGTATTAGTAGTAGTAGTAGTAGTAGTAGTAGTAGTATTAGTAGTAGTAGTAGTAGTTGTAGTAGTAGTAGTAGTATTAGTAGTAGTATTAGTAGTAGTAGTAGTAGTAGTATTAGTAGTAGTGGTAGTAGCTTGGTCTTGGTCTGCTCTTTTCTATCTGGACAGTGTCAAAATGTTCCACTTTTTAAATGGGTCTCAACAGAAAGCTTAGAGAGTATTCAAACTAACTGCAATATCCTTACCATATCATGTTTGTCCAGTAGCCGATAACGCTCTCAGCTGAAAACAACCAGCGTTTCTCTCATGCAGAGGCTACAGCACAGACAACACAGTTTCCTTCTGCTCATGAATAAACCATGAAATGTAAATATTTTCAGAAGCCTAGTCCATAGAGGGAACAGTCAAAGACCTGCAGTGAGGTCTAGCCTCTCAGAATGTCAGTCAGAATGAAGACACACACACACACAATCACATAACACACACACACACACACACACACACACACACACACACACAGGAGGCGGAGAGGAGTCTCCAGGAGCATTCACCATGAAGGCCAAGCTCTGTGCAAGGCAAGGTGGGGGGCAAGGTAGGACTTCTATGAAAAGGCCTGTTGTCATGCTAGAAGGGGGTAATACGTGTTACGCCATTCTGCATGCTTTGGTTTCAACCTGGCATCCATAATTCAAACGACAGTCTCATTACCTAACACCTCCATCTGCCCTTTTCCACACGTTTTTCATTCCACACAGACTCCAAAAACTCCAAAGCGTAGATGTTGTGCGGTTGTTCAAATCAAAATGGTCTGTGGGAAAACCTGCAGTGCCACTAGAAACCATATTTTGACGACTTAAAAAGAGGTGACGCAGCAGTAGGTGACTGCTTACAAACAAGGAAATGAAATACATTAAAATATGTCTAAAAACCAAGATGATGAACACTCACTATTAAGACAAACTTTACCCAAAAAGTTGTCTTGATCAAATAGAATATCGCATTTTCTCACTTACTGATAATGCATTCACTCTTTGGATGTCAATGCTTAGTTTGTTGGGAGCAATTAACACCCCCATCACTGTAGGCTGGCTGCTACTCACATAATACTGTAAGCACCAAAAATACTGTCAGCACCAACTTCCCATACTGTTTGGCTTTATTGGTAAAAGCCCACTGAGGGGAATGAGTATTTTCACTCTGTTTTCACATTTTCTAGTGGGGTCATAAGAATGTCACTCCTTGGCTGCCATTGAGAGAGGGTTCCCATTTTAAACATTAAATCTCTCTCTCTCTCTCTCTCTCTCTCTCTCTCTCTCTCTCTCAAATATATTTTGGAGTAGACAGACATACCACTGTGGGAGCATGCATGGGGTCATCACAAGGTTAGTTTTAGAAAACAACACAAAAAAAGGCATCAGCACTCGAAAGCGGCGGCGCTAGCAAGAGTGGCAGCCACGCAGTCATCCAGCCATGCAGTCATCCAGCCACGCAGTCATCCAGCCACGCAGTCATCCAGCCACGCAGTCATCCAGCCACGCAGTCATCCAGCCACGCAGTCATCCAGCCACGCAGTCATCCAGCCACGCAGTCATCCAGCCACGCAGTCATCCAGCCACGCAGTCATCCAGCCACGCACTCATCCAGCCACGCAGTCATCCAGCCACGCAGTCATCCAGCCACGCAGTCATCCAGCCACGCAGTCATCCAGCCACGCAGTCATCCAGCCACGCAGTCATCCAGCCACACAGTCATCCAGCCACGTACTCATCCAGCCACGCAGTCATCCAGCCACGCAGTCATCCAGCCACGCAGTCATCCAGCCACACAGTCATCCAGCCACGTACTCATCCAGCCACGCAGTCATCCAGCCACGCAGTCATCCAGCTACGCAGTCATCCAGCCACACAGTCATCCAGCCATCCAGCCATCTAGCCATCCAGCCATGCAGTCATCCAGCCATGCAGTCATCCAGCCATGCAGCCATCCAGCCATGCAGTCATCCAGCCATGCAGTCATCCAGCCATCCAGCCATCTAGCCATCCAGCCATGCAGTCATCCAGCCATGCAGTCATCCAGCCATGCAGTCATCCAGCTACGCAGTCATCCAGCCATGCAGTCATCCAGCCATCCAGCCATCCAGCCATCTAGCCATCCAGCCATGCAGTCATCCAGCCATCCAGCCATCTAGCCATCCAGCCATGCAGTCATCCAGCCATGCAGTCATCCAGCCATGCAGTCATCCAGCTACGCAGTCATCCAGCCATGCAGTCATCCAGCCATCCAGCCATCCAGCCATCTAGCCATCCAGCCATGCAGTCATCCAGCCATGCAGTCATCCAGCCATGCAGTCATCCAGCTACGCAGTCATCCAGCCATCTAGCCATCCAGCTACGCAGTCATCCAGCCATGCAGTCATCCAGCCATGCAGTCATCCAGCCATGCAGTCATCCAGCCACGCAGTCATCCAGCCATCCAGCCATCTAGCCATCCAGCCATCCAGTCATCCAGTCATCCAGCCATCCAGCCATCCAGTCATCCAGCCATGCAGTCATCCAGCCATCCAGTCATCCAGCCATGCAGTCATCCAGCCAAAAACACAGCTATGAAGAGAAGAAAGGTCCACAGGGAAATATCTTCACTGCTGCTATCCCCTCCTCACATCACTCCATCTGCCTATCCCTCCATCCTTCCATCTGCCCATCCATCCATCCATCTGCCCATCCCTCCATCCCTTGTCCTTCCAACTACCCATCCCCCCATCTGCCCTACTTCCATCTGCCCATGCTTCCATCTGCCCATCTCTCCATCTGCCCATCCCTCCATCTGCCCATCCTTCCATCTGCCCATCCCTCCATCCATCCATCCTTCCATCTGCCCATCCATCCATCTGCCCATCCTTCCATCTGCCCATCCCTCCATCTGCCCATCCCTCCATCTGCCCATCCCTCCATCTGCCCATCCATCCATCTGCCCATCTCTCCATCTGCCCATCTCTCCATCTGCCCATCCCTCCATCTGCCCATCCTTCCATCTGCCCATCCCTCCATCTGCCCATCCTTCCATCTGCCCATCCCTCCATCCATCCATCAGCTAAATCTGATTTGATCAGGACGGCAGAAGGCGCTGCTGCAGGGCCTCCCGTTTAATGAACAGGCAACACTACAATACTGGATTAAACTTGACGATCATAGGCACATAAATAACTGCCATCCCAGATGTGATCCACACACCACATCTACATAGGCGCACAGAGGCCCATTATCAGCAACCATCACTCCTGTGTTCCAATGGCACGTTGTGTTAGCTAATACAAGTTTAGCATTTATAAAGCTAATTGATCATTATAAAACCCTTTTGCAATTATGTTAGTACAGCTGAAAACTGTTGTGCTCATTAAATAAGCCATAAAACGGACCTTCTTTAGACTAGTTGAGTATCTGGAGCACCAGCATTTGTAGGTTCGATTACAGGCTCAAAATGGCCAGAAACAAAGGACTTTCTTCTGAAACTCGTCAGTCTATTCTTGTTCTAAGAAATGAAGGTTATTCCATGCGAGAAATTGCAAAGAAACCGAAGATCTCATACAACGCTGTGCACTACTCCCTTCACAGAACAGAGTAAACTGGCTCTAACCAGAATAGAAGAGAGTGGGAGGCCCCGGTGCACAACTGAGCAAGAGGACAAGTACATTGACCCAAGTTAAACAATTGACCCAAGTTTTAATGACTTAATAACTTCCGACTTCAACTGTATATATTCAAGATCTCTCTCTCTCTCTCTCTCTCTCTCTCTCTCTCTCTCTCTCTATATATATATATATATATATATATATATATATATATCTGCCAGAAGTACACATCAAAGGAACAAGCGAGCATGACTAATCGATGAGCGGCCACCAGTTTCTTAATCTAGGAGAACAGAGTAGAAGACTCTCCCCTCGATTTTCACCAAACCCCTGGCCTTTAAATAAGGTTATTTCTCTATCAGTCAGAGGTGATTCAAATCAACAATGGACCTCTCTTCATCTGTTATTGTGACAGGCTAATAAAGAGGAACACCTAGACGCCTGTATGTAATGACTGTCTAACATGTCTAACGCTGTCTAACGCTGCCTAACATGTCTAACGCTGTCTAACGCTGTCTAACATGTCTAACGCTGCCTAACATGTTTAACGCTGCCTAACGTGTCTAACGCTGTCTAACGCTGTCTAACATGTCTAACGCTGTCTAACATGTCTAACGCTGCCTAACATGTCTAACGCTGTCTAACGCTGTCTAACGCTGTCTAACATGTCTAACGCTGTCTAACGCTGTCTAACATGTCTAACGCTGTCTAACGCTGCCTAACATGTCTAACGCTGCCTAACATGTCTAACGCTGTCTAACGCTGTCTAACGCTGTCTAACATGTCTAACGCTGTCTAACGCTGTCTAACATGTCTAACGCTGTCTAACGCTGTCTAACATGTCTAACGCTGTCTAACATGTCTAACGCTGTCTAACGCTGCCTAACATGTCTAACGCTGTCTAACATGTTTAACGCTGCCTAACATGTTTAACGCTGTCTAACATGTCTAACGCTGCCTAACATGTCTAACGCTGCCTAACATGTCTAACGCTGCCTAACATGTCTAACGCTGCCTAACATGTCTAACGCTGCCTAACATGTCTAACGCTGCCTAACATGTCTAACGCTGCCTAACATGTCTAACGCTGCCTAACATGTCTAACGCTGTCTAACATGTTTAACGCTGTCTAACATGTCTAACGCTGCCTAACATGTTTAACGCTGCCTAACATGTCTAACGCTGTCTAACATGTCTAACGCTGCCTAACATGTCTAACGCTGTCTAACGCTGTCTAACGCTGTCTAACATGTCTAACGCTGTCTAACATGTTTAACGCTGCCTAACATGTCTAACGCTGCCTAACATGTTTAACGCTGCCTAACGCTGTCTAACGCTGTCTAACATGTTTAACGCTGTCTAACATGTTTAACGCTGTCTAACATGTTTAACGCTGCCTAACATGTTTAACGCTGCCTAACATGTTTAACGCTGCCTAACATGTTTAACGCTGCCTAACATGTTTAACGCTGCCTAACATGTCTAACGCTGCCTAACATGTTTAACGCTGCCTAACGCTGTCTAACGCTGTCTAACATGTTTAACGCTGTCTAACATGTCTAACGCTGTCTAACATGTTTAACGCTGTCTAACGCTGTCTAACGCTGCCTAACATGTTTAACGCTGCCTAACATGTTTAACGCTGTCTAACGCTGTCTAACGCTGCCTAACATGTTTAACGCTGCCTAACGCTGTCTAACATGTCTAACGCTGTCTAACATGTCTAACGCTGTCTAACGCTGTCTAACATGTCTAACATGTCTAACGCTGCCTAACATGTTTAACGCTGCCTAACATGTTTAACGCTGCCTAACATGTTTAACGCTGCCTAACGCTGTCTAACATGTCTAACGCTGTCTAACGCTGTCTAACGCTGTCTAATGCTGCCTAACATGTCTAACGCTGTCTAACGCTGTCTAACATGTCTAACGCTGTCTAACGCTGTCTAACATGTCTAACGCTGTCTAACGCTGTCTAACGCTGTCTAACATGTCTAACGCTGCCTAACATGTTTAACGCTGCCTAACATGTTTAACGCTGCCTAACATGTTTAACGCTGCCTAACGCTGTCTAACATGTCTAACGCTGTCTAACGCTGTCTAACGCTGTCTAACGCTGCCTAACATGTTTAACGCTGCCCTAACGCTGTCTAACATGTCTAACGCTGTCTAACATGTCTAACGCTGTCTAACGCTGTCTAACATGTCTAACATGTCTAACGCTGTCTAACGCTGTCTAACATGTCTAACATGTCTAACGCTGTCTAACGCTGTCTAACATGTCTAACGCTGTCTAACGCTGTCTAACATGTCTAACGCTGTCTAACGCTGTCTAACATGTCTAACGCTGTCTAACGCTGCCTAACATGTCTAACGCTGTCTAACGCTGTCTAACGCTGTCTAACATGTCTAACATGTCTAACGCTGTCTAACGCTGTCTAACGCTGTCTAACATGTTTAACGCTGTCTAACATGTCTAACGCTGTCTAACGCTGTCTAACGCTGTCTAACATGTCTAACGCTGTCTAACGCTGTCTAACATGTCTAACGCTGTCTAACGCTGTCTAACATGTCTAACGCTGTCTAACGCTGTCTAACGCTGTCTAACATGTCTAACGCTGTCTAACGCTGTCTAACATGTCTAATGCTGTCTAACGCTGTCTAACATGTCTAATGCTGTCTAACGCTGTCTAACGCTGTCTAATGCTGTCTAACGCTGTCTAACATGTCTAATGCTGTCTAACGCTGTCTAACGCTGTCTAATGCTGTCTAACGCTGTCTAACGCTGTCTAACATGTCTAATGCTGTCTAACGCTGTCTAACATGTTTAACATGTCTAACGCTGTCTAACATGTTTAACATGTCTAATGCTGTCTAACGCTGTCTAACGCTGTCTAACATGTCTAACGCTGTCTAACATGTTTAACGCTGTCTAACATGTCTAACGCTGTCTAACATGTTTAACATGTCTAACGCTGTCTAACATGTTTAACATGTCTAACGCTGTCTAACATGTTTAACATGTCTAACGCTGTCTAACATGTTTAACATGTCTAACGCTGTCTAACATGTTTAACATGTCTAACGCTGTCTAACATGTTTAACATGTCTAACGCTGTCTAACATGTTTAACATGTCTAACGCTGTCTAACATGTTTAACATGTCTAACGCTGTCTAACATGTTTAACATGTCTAACGCTGTCTAACATGTTTAACATGTCTAACGCTGTCTAACATGTCTAACGCTGTCTAACATGTTTAACGCTGTCTAACATGTCTAACGCTGTCTAACATGTTTAACATGTCTAACGCTGTCTAACATGTTTAACATGTCTAACGCTGTCTAACATGTTTAACGCTGTCTAACATGTCTAACGCTGTCTAACATGTTTAACATGTCTAACGCTGTCTAACATGTTTAACATGTCTAACGCTGTCTAACATGTTTAACGCTGTCTAACATGTTTAACGCTGTCTAACATGTCTAACGCTGTCTAACATGTTTAACGCTGTCTAACATGTTTAACGCTGTCTAACATGTTTAACGCTGTCTAACATGTCTAACGCTGTCTAACATGTTTAACATGTCTAACGCTGTCTAACATGTTTAACATGTCTAACGCTGTCTAACATGTTTAACGCTGTCTAACATGTTTAACGCTGTCTAACATGTCTAACGCTGTCTAACATGTCTAACGCTGTCTAACATGTTTAACGCTGTCTAACATGTTTAACGCTGTCTAACATGTTTAACGCTGTCTAACATGTCTAACGCTGCCTAACATGTTTAACGCTGTCTAACATGTCTAACATGTCTAACGCTGTCTAACATGTCTAACATGTCTAACGCTGTCTAACATGTCTAACATGTCTAACGCTGTCTAACGCTGTCTAACATGTTTAACGCTGTCTAACGCTGTCTAACGCTGTCTAACGCTGTCTAACATGTCTAACGCTGTCTAACGCTGTCTAACATGTTTAACGCTGTCTAACATGTCTAACGCTGTCTAACATGTCTAACGCTGTCTAACATGTCTAACGCTGCCTAACATGTCTAACGCTGTCTAACATGTCTAACGCTGTCTAACATGTTTAACGCTGCCTAACGCTGTCTAACGCTGTCTAACGCTGTCTAACGCTGCCTAACATGTCTAACATGTCTAACGCTGTCTAACGCTGTCTAACATGTTTAACGCTGTCTAACATGTCTAACGCTGTCTAACGTGTCTAACATGTCTAACGCTGTCTAACATGTCTAACGCTGTCTAACGTGTCTAACATGTCTAACGCTGTCTAACATGTTTAACGCTGCCTAACATGTCTAACATGTCTAACGCTGTCTAACGCTGTCTAACATGTTTAACGCTGTCTAACATGTCTAACGCTGTCTAACGCTGTCTAACATGTTTAACGCTGTCTACGCTTTGCGTAAACATGTTTAACGCTGCCTAACGCTGTCTAACATGTCTAACGCTGTCTAACGCTGCCTAACATGTTTAACGCTGTCTAACATGTTTAACGCTGTCTAACATGTTTAACGCTGTCTAACATGTTTAACGCTGTCTAACATGTTTAACGCTGTCTAACATGTTTAACGCTGTCTAACATGTTTAACGCTGCCTAACGCTGTCTAACGCTGCCTAACATGTTTAACGCTGCCTAACATGTTTAACGCTGTCTAACATGTTTAACGCTGCCTAACATGTCTAACGCTGCCTAACATGTTTAACGCTGTCTAACATGTCTAACGCTGCCTAACATGTTTAACGCTGCCTAACATGTCTAACGCTGCCTAACATGTCTAACGCTGCCTAACATGTTTAACGCTGCCTAACATGTTTAACGCTGTCTAACATGTCTAACGCTGCCTAACATGTCTAACGCTGCCTAACATGTCTAACGCTGCCTAACATGTCTAACGCTGCCTAACATGTCTAACGCTGCCTAACATGTTTAACGCTGCCTAACATGTCTAACGCTGCCTAACATGTCTAACGCTGCCTAACATGTTTAACGCTGTCTAACATGTCTAACGCTGCCTAACATGTCTAACGCTGCCTAACATGTCTAACGCTGCCTAACATGTCTAACGCTGCCTAACATGTCTAACGCTGCCTAACATGTCTAACGCTGCCTAACATGTTTAACGCTGCCTAACATGTTTAACGCTGTCTAACATGTCTAACGCTGCCTAACATGTTTAACGCTGCCTAACATGTCTAACGCTGCCTAACATGTTTAACGCTGCCTAACATGTTTAACGCTGTCTAACATGTCTAACGCTGCCTAACATGTTTAACGCTGCCTAACATGTTTAACGCTGCTTAACATGTCTAACGCTGTCTAACGCTGTCTAACGCTGTCTAACATGTCTAACGCTGTCTAACGCTGTCTAACATGTCTAACGCTGTCTAACGCTGTCTAACGCTGTCTAACATGTCTAACATGTCTAACATGTCTAACATGTCTAACGCTGTCTAACGCTGCCTAACATGTCTAACGCTGTCTAACGCTGTCTAACATGTCTAACGCTGTCTAACGCTGTCTAACGCTGTCTAACATGTCTAACGCTGTCTAACGCTGTCTAACATGTCTAACGCTGTCTAACGCTGTCTAACATGTCTAACGCTGTCTAACATGTCTAACGCTGTCTAACATGTCTAACGCTGTCTAACGCTGTCTAACATGTCTAACGCTGTCTAACATGTCTAACGCTGTCTAACATGTCTAACGCTGTCTAACATGTCTAACGCTGTCTAACATGTCTAACGCTGTCTAACATGTCTAACGCTGTCTAACATGTCTAACGCTGTCTAACATGTCTAACGCTGTCTAACATGTCTAACGCTGTCTAACATGTCTAACGCTGTCTAACGCTGTCTAACATGTCTAACGCTGTCTAACATGTCTAACGCTGTCTAACATGTCTAACGCTGTCTAACATGTCTAACGCTGTCTAACATGTTTAACATGTCTAACGCTGTCTAACATGTTTAACGCTGTCTAACATGTCTAACGCTGTCTAACATGTTTAACATGTCTAACGCTGTCTAACATGTTTAACATGTCTAACGCTGTCTAACATGTTTAACGCTGTCTAACATGTTTAACGCTGTCTAACATGTCTAACGCTGTCTAACATGTTTAACGCTGTCTAACATGTTTAACGCTGTCTAACATGTTTAACGCTGTCTAACATGTCTAACGCTGTCTAACATGTTTAACATGTCTAACGCTGTCTAACATGTTTAACATGTCTAACGCTGTCTAACATGTTTAACGCTGTCTAACATGTTTAACGCTGTCTAACATGTCTAACGCTGTCTAACATGTCTAACGCTGTCTAACATGTTTAACGCTGTCTAACATGTTTAACGCTGTCTAACATGTTTAACGCTGTCTAACATGTCTAACGCTGCCTAACATGTTTAACGCTGTCTAACATGTCTAACATGTCTAACGCTGTCTAACATGTCTAACATGTCTAACGCTGTCTAACATGTCTAACATGTCTAACGCTGTCTAACGCTGTCTAACATGTTTAACGCTGTCTAACGCTGTCTAACGCTGTCTAACGCTGTCTAACATGTCTAACGCTGTCTAACGCTGTCTAACATGTTTAACGCTGTCTAACATGTCTAACGCTGTCTAACATGTCTAACGCTGTCTAACATGTCTAACGCTGCCTAACATGTCTAACGCTGTCTAACATGTCTAACGCTGTCTAACATGTTTAACGCTGCCTAACGCTGTCTAACGCTGTCTAACGCTGTCTAACGCTGCCTAACATGTCTAACATGTCTAACGCTGTCTAACGCTGTCTAACATGTTTAACGCTGTCTAACATGTCTAACGCTGTCTAACGTGTCTAACATGTCTAACGCTGTCTAACATGTCTAACGCTGTCTAACGTGTCTAACATGTCTAACGCTGTCTAACATGTTTAACGCTGCCTAACATGTCTAACATGTCTAACGCTGTCTAACGCTGTCTAACATGTTTAACGCTGTCTAACATGTCTAACGCTGTCTAACGCTGTCTAACATGTTTAACGCTGTCTAACATGTTTAACGCTGCCTAACGCTGTCTAACATGTCTAACGCTGTCTAACGCTGCCTAACATGTTTAACGCTGTCTAACATGTTTAACGCTGTCTAACATGTTTAACGCTGTCTAACATGTTTAACGCTGTCTAACATGTTTAACGCTGTCTAACATGTTTAACGCTGTCTAACATGTTTAACGCTGCCTAACGCTGTCTAACGCTGCCTAACATGTTTAACGCTGCCTAACATGTTTAACGCTGTCTAACATGTTTAACGCTGCCTAACATGTCTAACGCTGCCTAACATGTTTAACGCTGTCTAACATGTCTAACGCTGCCTAACATGTTTAACGCTGCCTAACATGTCTAACGCTGCCTAACATGTCTAACGCTGCCTAACATGTTTAACGCTGCCTAACATGTTTAACGCTGTCTAACATGTCTAACGCTGCCTAACATGTCTAACGCTGCCTAACATGTCTAACGCTGCCTAACATGTCTAACGCTGCCTAACATGTCTAACGCTGCCTAACATGTTTAACGCTGCCTAACATGTCTAACGCTGTCTAACATGTCTAACGCTGCCTAACATGTCTAACGCTGCCTAACATGTTTAACGCTGTCTAACATGTCTAACGCTGCCTAACATGTCTAACGCTGCCTAACATGTCTAACGCTGCCTAACATGTCTAACGCTGCCTAACATGTCTAACGCTGCCTAACATGTCTAACGCTGCCTAACATGTTTAACGCTGCCTAACATGTTTAACGCTGTCTAACATGTCTAACGCTGCCTAACATGTTTAACGCTGCCTAACATGTCTAACGCTGCCTAACATGTTTAACGCTGCCTAACATGTTTAACGCTGTCTAACATGTCTAACGCTGCCTAACATGTTTAACGCTGCCTAACATGTTTAACGCTGCTTAACATGTCTAACGCTGTCTAACGCTGTCTAACGCTGTCTAACATGTCTAACGCTGTCTAACGCTGTCTAACATGTCTAACGCTGTCTAACGCTGTCTAACGCTGTCTAACATGTCTAACATGTCTAACATGTCTAACATGTCTAACGCTGTCTAACGCTGCCTAACATGTCTAACGCTGTCTAACGCTGTCTAACATGTCTAACGCTGTCTAACGCTGTCTAACGCTGTCTAACATGTCTAACGCTGTCTAACGCTGTCTAACATGTCTAACGCTGTCTAACGCTGTCTAACATGTCTAACGCTGTCTAACATGTCTAACGCTGTCTAACATGTCTAACGCTGTCTAACGCTGTCTAACATGTCTAACGCTGTCTAACATGTCTAACGCTGTCTAACATGTCTAACGCTGTCTAACATGTCTAACGCTGTCTAACATGTCTAACGCTGTCTAACATGTCTAACGCTGTCTAACATGTCTAACGCTGTCTAACATGTCTAACGCTGTCTAACATGTCTAACGCTGTCTAACATGTCTAACGCTGTCTAACGCTGTCTAACATGTCTAACGCTGTCTAACATGTCTAACGCTGTCTAACATGTCTAACGCTGTCTAACATGTCTAACGCTGTCTAACATGTCTAACGCTGTCTAACGCTGTCTAACATGTCTAACGCTGTCTAACGCTGTCTAACATGTCTAACGCTGTCTAACGCTGTCTAACGCTGTCTAACGCTGTCTAACATGTCTAACGCTGTCTAACATGTCTAACGCTGTCTAACATGTCTAACGCTGTCTAACGCTGTCTAACATGTCTAACGCTGTCTAACATGTCTAACGCTGTCTAACGCTGTCTAACGCTGTCTAACGCTGTCTAACGCTGTCTAACATGTCTAACGCTGTCTAACATGTCTAACGCTGTCTAACATGTCTAACGCTGTCTAACGCTGTCTAACATGTCTAACGCTGTCTAACATGTCTAACGCTGTCTAACGCTGTCTAACGCTGTCTAACGCTGCTTAACATGTCTAACGCTGTCTAACATGTCTAACGCTGTCTAACGCTGCCTAACATGTCTAACGCTGTCTAACATGTCTAACGCTGTCTAACGCTGTCTAACATGTCTAACGCTGTCTAACGCTGCCTAACATGTCTAACGCTGTCTAACGCTGCCTAACATGTCTAACGCTGTCTAACGCTGTCTAACATGTCTAACGCTGTCTAACGCTGTCTAACATGTCTAACGCTGTCTAACGCTGTCTAACGCTGTCTAACATGTCTAACGCTGTCTAACATGTCTAACGCTGTCTAACGCTGCCTAACATGTCTAACGCTGTCTAACGCTGTCTAACGCTGTCTAACATGTCTAACGCTGTCTAACATGTCTAACGCTGTCTAACGCTGCCTAACATGTCTAACGCTGTCTAACGCTGTCTAACGCTGTCTAACATGTCTAACGCTGTCTAACGCTGTCTAACATGTCTAACGCTGTCTAACGCTGTCTAACGCTGTCTAACATGTCTAACGCTGTCTAACATGTCTAACGCTGTCTAACGCTGCCTAACATGTCTAACGCTGTCTAACGCTGTCTAACGCTGTCTAACATGTCTAACATGTCTAACGCTGTCTAACATGTCTAACGCTGTCTAACGCTGCCTAACATGTCTAACGCTGTCTAACGCTGTCTAACATGTCTAACGCTGTCTAACGCTGTCTAACGCTGTCTAACATGTCTAACGCTGTCTAACGCTGTCTAACATGTCTAACGCTGTCTAACGCTGTCTAACGCTGTCTAACATGTCTAACATGTCTAACGCTGTCTAACATGTCTAACGCTGTCTAACGCTGCCTAACATGTCTAACGCTGTCTAACGCTGTCTAACATGTCTAACGCTGTCTAACGCTGTCTAACGCTGTCTAACATGTCTAACGCTGTCTAACGCTGTCTAACATGTCTAACGCTGTCTAACATGTCTAACGCTGTCTAACATGTCTAACGCTGTCTAACATGTCTAACGCTGCCTAACATGTCTAACGCTGTCTAACGCTGTCTAACATGTCTAACGCTGTCTAACGCTGTCTAACATGTCTAACGCTGTCTAACATGTCTAACGCTGTCTAACATGTCTAACGCTGTCTAACGCTGTCTAACATGTCTAACGCTGTCTAACATGTCTAACGCTGTCTAACATGTCTAACGCTGTCTAACATGTCTAACGCTGTCTAACATGTCTAACGCTGTCTAACATGTCTAACGTGTCTAACATGT
This sequence comes from Oncorhynchus tshawytscha, assembly GCF_018296145.1. Taxonomy (NCBI): domain Eukaryota; kingdom Metazoa; phylum Chordata; class Actinopteri; order Salmoniformes; family Salmonidae; genus Oncorhynchus; species Oncorhynchus tshawytscha. The sequence continues at coordinate 9,854,314 of NC_056432.1, forward strand.
CTAACGCTGTCTAACGCTGTCTAACATGTCTAACATGTCTAACGCTGTCTAACATGTCTAACATGTCTAACATGTCTAACGCTGTCTAACGCTGTCTAACGCTGTCTAACACTGCCTAACGTGTCTAACATGTCTAACGCTGTCTAACGCTGTCTAACATGTCTAACATGTCTAACGCTGTCTAACGCTGTCTAACGCTGTCTAACACTGCCTAACGTGTCTAACATGTCTAACGCTGTCTAACGCTGCCTAACGTGTCTAACATGTCTAACGCTGCCTAACGTGTCTAACATGTCTAACATGTCTAACGCTGTCTAACGCTGTCTAACGCTGTCTAACACTGCCTAACGTGTCTAACATGTCTAACGCTGTCTAACGCTGTCTAACATGTCTAACGCTGTCTAACGCTGTCTAACATGTCTAACGCTGTCTAACACTGCCTAACATGTCTAACATGTCTAACGCTGTCTAACGCTGTCTAACGCTGTCTAACATGTCTAACGCTGTCTAACGCTGTCTAACATGTCTAACGCTGTCTAACGCTGTCTAACGCTGTCTAACATGTCTAACGCTGTCTAACGCTGTCTAACATGTCTAACGCTGTCTAACGCTGTCTAACGCTGTCTAACGCTGTCTAATGTCGCGCTGTCTAACGCTGTCTAACATGTCTAACGCTGTCTAACGCTGTCTAACATGTCTAACGCTGTCTAACGCTGTCTAACATGTCTAACGCTGTCTAACGCTGTCTAACATGTCTAACGCTGTCTAACGCTGTCTAACGCTGTCTAACGCTGTCTAACGCTGTCTAACGCTGTCTAACATGTCTAACGCTGTCTAACATGTCTAACGCTGTCTAACATGTCTAACGCTGTCTAACGCTGCCTAACATGTCTAACGCTGTCTAACGCTGTCTAACATGTCTAACGCTGTCTAACGCTGTCTAACATGTCTAACGCTGTCTAACATGTCTAACGCTGTCTAACGCTGTCTAACATGTCTAACGCTGTCTAACATGTCTAACGCTGTCTAACGCTGCCTAACATGTCTAACGCTGCCTAACATGTCTAACGCTGCCTAACATGTCTAACGCTGCCTAACATGTCTAACGCTGCCTAACATGTCTAACGCTGCCTAACATGTCTAACGCTGTCTAACGCTGTCTAACATGTCTAACATGTCTAACGCTGTCTAACATGTCTACTGTCTAACGGCTGTCTACGCTGTCTAACGCTGCCTAACATGTCTAACGCTGTCTAACGCTGTCTAACATGTCTAACGCTGTCTAACGCTGTCTAACATGTCTAACGCTGTCTAACGCTGTCTAACATGTCTAACGCTGTCTAACATGTCTAACGCTGTCTAACATGTCTAACGCTGTCTAACATGTCTAACGCTGTCTAACATGTCTAACGCTGTCTAACATGTCTAACGCTGTCTAACGCTGTCTAACATGTCTAACGCTGTCTAACGCTGTCTAACATGTCTAACGCTGTCTAACGCTGTCTAACATGTCTAACGCTGTCTAACGCTGTCTAACATGTCTAACGCTGTCTAACGCTGTCTAACATGTCTAACGCTGTCTAACATGTCTAACGCTGCCTAACATGTCTAACGCTGCCTAACGTGTCTAACATGTCTAACGCTGTCTAACATGTTTAACGCTGTCTAACATGTCTAACGCTGTCTAACGCTGCCTAACATGTCTAACATGTCTAACGCTGTCTAACATGTCTAACATGTCTAACGCTGTCTAACGCTGTCTAACGCTGTCTAACGCTGTCTAACATGTTTAACATGTCTAACATGTCTAACGCTGTCTAACATGTCTAACATGTCTAACGCTGTCTAACAATGTCTAACACTGTCTAACATGTCTAACGCTGTCTAACATGTCTAACATGTCTAACGCTGTCTAACGCTGTCTAACGCTGTCTAACGCTGTCTAACATGTTTAACGCTGTCTAACATGTCTAACGCTGTCTAACGCTGCCTAACATGTCTAACGCTGTCTAACGCTGTCTAACATGTCTAACGCTGTCTAACGCTGTCTAACATGTCTAACGCTGTCTAACGCTGTCTAACATGTCTAACGCTGTCTAACGCTGTCTAACATGTCTAACGCTGTCTAACGCTGTCTAACATGTCTAACGCTGTCTAACGCTGTCTAACATGTTTAACGCTGTCTAACGCTGTCTAACATGTCTAACGCTGTCTAACGCTGCCTAACATGTTTAACGCTGTCTAACGCTGTCTAACATGTCTAACGCTGTCTAACGCTGTCTAACATGTCTAACATGTCTAACGCTGTCTAACGCTGCCTAACATGTTTAACGCTGTCTAACGCTGTCTAACATGTCTAACGCTGTCTAACGCTGTCTAACGCTGTCTAACGCTGTCTAACATGTCTAACGCTGTCTAACGCTGCCTAACATGTTTAACGCTGTCTAACGCTGTCTAACGCTGTCTAACGCTGTCTAACATGTCTAACGCTGCCTAACATGTCTAACGCTGCCTAACATGTTTAACGCTGTCTAACATGTCTAACGCTGTCTAACGCTGCCTAACATGTCTAACGCTGCCTAACATGTCTAATGCTGCCTAACATGTCTAACGCTGTCTAACATGTCTAACGCTGTCTAACATGTCTAACGCTGCCTAACATGTCTAATGCTGCCTAACATGTCTAACGCTGCCTAACATGTCTAACGCTGCCTAACATGTTTAACGCTGTCTAACGCTGTCTAACGCTGTCTAACGCTGTCTAACGCTGCCTAACATGTCTAACGCTGCCTAACATGTTTAACGCTGCCTAACGCTGTCTAACGCTGTCTAACGCTGTCTAACGCTGTCTAACGCTGCCTAACATGTTTAACGCTGTCTAACGCTGTCTAACGCTGCCTAACATGTTTAACGCTGTCTAACGCTGTCTAACATGTCTAACGCTGCCTAACGCTGTCTAACATGTCTAACGCTGTCTAACGCTGTCTAACGCTGTCTAACGCTGTCTAACGCTGTCTAACGCTGTCTAACGCTGTCTAACATGTCTAACGCTGCCTAACATGTCTAACGCTGCCTAACATGTCTAACGCTGTCTAACGCTGTCTAACGCTGTCTAACGCTGTCTAACGCTGTCTAACGCTGTCTAACATGTCTAACGCTGTCTAACATGTCTAACGCTGTCTAACGCTGTCTAACGCTGTCTAACATGTCTAATGCTGCCTAACATGTCTAACGCTGCCTAACGCTGTCTAACGCTGTCTAACGCTGTCTAACATGTCTAATGCTGCCTAACATGTTTAACGCTGTCTAACATGTCTAACGCTGTCTAACATGTCTAACGCTGCCTAACATGTCTAACGCTGTCTAACGCTGCCTAACATGTCTAACGCTGTCTAACATGTTTAACGCTGTCTAACATGTCTAACGCTGCCTAACATGTCTAACGCTGTCTAACGCTGCCTAACATGTCTAACGCTGTCTAACGCTGTCTAACATGTCTAACGCTGTCTAACATGTCTAACGCTGTCTAACGCTGCCTAACATGTTTAACGCTGTCTAACGCTGCCTAACATGTCTAACATGTCTAACATGTCTAACGCTGTCTAACGCTGCCTAACATGTCTAACGCTGTCTAACATGTCTAACGCTGTCTAACATGTCTAACGCTGTCTAACATGTCTAACGCTGTCTAACATGTCTAACGCTGTCTAACATGTCTAACGCTGTCTAACATGTCTAACGCTGTCTAACATGTCTAACGCTGTCTAACGCTGCCTAACATGTTTAACGCTGTCTAACGCTGTCTAACATGTTTAACGCTGTCTAACATGTCTAACGCTGCCTAACATGTTTAACGCTGTCTAACGCTGCCTAACATGTCTAACGCTGTCTAACATGTTTAACGCTGTCTAACGCTGTCTAACGCTGCCTAACATGTCTAACGCTGCCTAACATGTCTAATGCTGCCTAACATGTCTAACGCTGCCTAACATGTTTAACGCTGTCTAACGCTGTCTAACGCTGTCTAACATGTCTAACGCTGTCTAACATGTCTAACGCTGTCTAACGCTGTCTAACGCTGTCTAACGCTGTCTAACATGTCTAACGCTGTCTAACATGTCTAACGCTGTCTAACATGTCTAACGCTGTCTAACATGTCTAACGCTGTCTAACATGTCTAACGCTGTCTAACGCTGTCTAACGCTGTCTAACGCTGCCTAACATGTTTAACGCTGCCCTAACGCTGTCTAACGCTGTCTAACGCTGTCTAACGCTGTCTAACGCTGCCTAACATGTCTAACGCTGCCTAACGCTGCCTAACATGTCTAACGCTGTCTAACGCTGCCTAACATGTCTAACGCTGTCTAACGCTGTCTAACGCTGTCTAACGCTGCCTAACATGTCTAACGCTGCCTAACGCTGCCTAACATGTCTAACGCTGTCTAACGTTGCCTAACATGTTTAACGCTGTCTAACGCTGCCTAACATGTCTAACGCTGCCTAACGCTGCCTAACATGTCTAACGCTGTCTAACGCTGCCTAACATGTCTAACGCTGCCTAACATGTTTAACGCTGCCTAACATGTCTAACGCTGCCTAACATGTTTAACGCTGTCTAACGCTGTCTAACGCTGCCTAACATGTCTAACGCTGCCTAACGCTGTCTAACGCTGTCTAACATGTCTAACGCTGTCTAACGCTGTCTAACATGTCTAACGCTGTCTAACATGTCTAACGCTGCCTAACATGTTTAACGCTGTCTAACGCTGTCTAACGCTGTCTAACATGTCTAACGCTGTCTAACATGTTTAACGCTGCCTAACATGTTTAACGCTGTCTAACACTGTCTAACGCTGTCTAACATGTCTAACGCTGCCTAACATGTTTAACGCTGCCTAACATGTTTAACGCTGCCTAACGCTGTCTAACGCTGTCTAACGCTGTCTAACGCTGTCTAACATGTCTAACGCTGCCTAACATGTTTAACGCTGCCTAACGCTGTCTAACGCTGTCTAACGCTGTCTAACGCTGTCTAACATGTCTAACGCTGCCTAACATGTCTAACGCTGCCTAACATGTTTAACGCTGCCTAACGCTGTCTAACGCTGTCTAACGCTGTCTAACGCTGTCTAACATGTCTAACGCTGCCTAACATGTCTAACGCTGCCTAACATGTCTAACGCTGTCTAACGCTGTCTAACGCTGTCTAACGCTGTCTAACATGTCTAACACTGTCTAACGCTGCCTAACATGTCTAACGCTGTCTAACGCTGTCTAACGCTGCCTAACATGTTTAACGCTGCCTAACATGTCTAACGCTGCCTAACATGTCTAACGCTGCCTAACATGTCTAACGCTGCCTAACATGTCTAACGCTGCCTAACGCTGCTTAACATGTCTAACGCTGTCTAACGCTGCTTAACATGTCTAACGCTGCTTAACATGTCTAACGCTGCCTAACATGTCTAACGCTGCCTAACATGTCTAACGCTGCCTAACATGTCTAACGCTGCCTAACATGTCTAACGCTGCCTAACATGTCTAACGCTGCCTAACATGTCTAACGCTGCCTAACATGTCTAACGCTGCCTAACATGTCTAACGCTGCCTAACGCTGCCTAACATGTCTAACGCTGCCTAACATGTTTAACGCTGCTTAACATGTCTAACGCTGTCTAACGCTGTCTAACATGTCTAACGCTGCCTAACATGTCTAATGCTGCCTAACATGTCTAACGCTGCCTAACGCTGCCTAACATGTCTAACGCTGCCTAACGCTGCCTAACATGTCTAACGCTGTCTAACATGTCTAACGCTGCCTAACATGTCTAACGCTGTCTAACGCTGTCTAACGCTGTCTAACGCTGTCTAACATGTCTAATGCTGCCTAACATGTCTAACGCTGCCTAACGCTGCCTAACATGTCTAACGCTGCCTAACATGTCTAACGCTGCCTAACATGTCTAATGCTGCCTAACATGTCTAATGCTGCCTAACATGTCTAATGCTGCCTAACATGTCTAATGCTGCCTAACATGTCTAACGCTGCCTAACGCTGCCTAACATGTCTAACGCTGCCTAACATGTCTAACGCTGCCTAACATGTCTAATGCTGCCTAACATGTCTAACGCTCTAACGCTGCCTAACATGTCTAACGCTGTCTAACATGTCTAACGCTGCCTAACATGTCTAACGCTGTCTAACGCTGTCTAACGCTGTCTAACGCTGTCTAACGCTGTTTAACGCTGCCTAACATGTCTAACGCTGTCTAACGCTGTCTAACGCTGCCTAACATGTCTAATGCTGCCTAACATGTCTAACGCTGCCCTAACATGTCTAACGCTGCCTAACATGTCTAACGCTGCCTAACATGTCTAACGCTGCCTAACATGTCTAACGCTGCCTAACATGTCTAACGCTGCCTAACATGTCTAACGCTGCTTAACATGTCTAACGCTGTCTAACGCTGCCTAACATGTCTAACGCTGCCTAACATGTCTAATGCTGCCTAACATGTCTAACGCTGCCTAACGCTGCCTAACATGTCTAACGCTGTCTAACGCTGCCTAACATGTCTAACGCTGCCTAACATGTTTAACGCTGCTTAACATGTCTAACGCTGCCTAACGCTGCCTAACATGTCTAACGCTGCCTAACATGTCTAATGCTGCCTAACATGTCTAACGCTGTCTAACATGTCTAATGCTGCCTAACATGTTTAACGCTGTCTAACGCTGTCTAACGCTGTCTAACGCTGTCTAACGCTGCCTAACATGTCTAACGCTGCCTAACATGTCTAATGCTGCCTAACATGTCTAACGCTGTCTAACATGTCTAACGCTGCCTAACATGTCTAATGCTGCCTAACATGTCTAACGCTGCCTAACATGTCTAACGCTGCCTAACATGTCTAACGCTGTCTAACGCTGCCTAACATGTCTAACGCTGCCTAACGCTGTCTAACGCTGCCTAACATGTCTAACGCTGTCTAACGCTGCCTAACATGTCTAACGCTGCCTAACGCTGCCTAACGCTGCCTAACATGTCTAACGCTGTCTAACGCTGCCTAACATGTCTAACGCTGCCTAACATGTCTAACGCTGCCTAACATGTTTAACGCTGCCTAACGCTGCCTAACATGTCTAACGCTGTCTAACGCTGCCTAACATGTCTAACGCTGCCTAACATGTCTAATGCTGCCTAACATGTCTAACGCTGCCTAACATGTCTAACGCTGTCTAACATGTCTAACGCTGCCTAACATGTTTAACGCTGTCTAACGCTGTCTAACGCTGTCTAACGCTGCCTAACATGTCTAACGCTGCCTAACATGTCTAATGCTGCCTAACATGTCTAACGCTGTCAAACATGTCTAACGCTGTCTAACATGTCTAACGCTGCCTAACATGTCTAATGCTGCCTAACATGTCTAACGCTGCCTAACATGTCTAACGCTGCCTAACATGTTTAACGCTGTCTAACGCTGTCTAACGCTGTCTAACGCTGCCTAACATGCCTAACGCTGCCTAACATGTCTAACGCTGTCTAACGCTGCCTAACATGTCTAACGCTGCCTAACATGTTTAACGCTGTCTAACGCTGTCTAACGCTGCCTAACATGTTTAACGCTGTCTAACGCTGCTTAACATGTCTAACGCTGTCTAACGCTGCCTAACATGTCTAACGCTGTCTAACGCTGCCTAACATGTTTAACGCTGTCTAACGCTGTCTAACGCTGCCTAACGCTGCCTAACATGTCTAACGCTGTCTAACGCTGCCTAACATGTCTAACGCTGCCTAACATGTTTAACGCTGTCTAACATGTCTAACGCTGCCTAACATGTCTAACGCTGTCTAACATGCCTAACGCTGCTGCCTAACATGTCTAACGCTGCCTAACATGCCTAACGCTGCCTAACATGTCTAACGCTGTCTAACGCTGCCTAACATGTCTAACGCTGCCTAACATGTCTAACGCTGCCTAACATGTCTAACGCTGCCTAACATGTTTAACGCTGTCTAACGCTGTCTAACGCTGCCTAACATGTCTAACGCTGCCTAACATGTCTAACGCTGTCTAACGCTGTCTAACGCTGCCTAACATGTCTAACGCTGTCTAACATGTCTAACGCTGCCTAACATGTCTAACGCTGCCTAACATGTTTAACGCTGCCTAACGCTGTCTAACGCTGCCTAACATGTCTAACGCTGTCTAACATGTCTAACGCTGCCTAACATGTCTAACGCTGCCTAACATGTCTAACGCTGCCTAACATGTCTAACGCTGTCTAACGCTGTCTAACGCTGCCTAACATGTCTAACGCTGTCTAACATGTCTAACGCTGCCTAACATGTTTAACGCTGTCTAACATGTCTAACGCTGTCTAACATGTTTAACGCTGTCTAACATGTCTAACGCTGTCTAACATGTTTAACGCTGTCTAACATGTTTAACGCTGCCTAACATGTTTAACGCTGTCTAACATGTCTAACACTGTCTAACATGTCTAACGCTGCCTAACATGTTTAACGCTGTCTAACGCTGTCTAACGCTGTCTAAAGCTGTCTAACGCTGTCTAACGCTGCCTAACATGTCTAACGCTGCCTAACATGTCTAACGCTGCCTAACATGTCTAACGCTGTCTAACATGTCTAACGCTGCCTAACATGTCTAATGCTGCCTAACATGTCTAACGCTGCCTAACATGTCTAACGCTGCCTAACATGTCTAACGCTGTCTAACGCTGCCTAACATGTCTAACGCTGCCTAACGCTGTCTAACGCTGCCTAACATGTCTAACGCTGTCTAACGCTGCCTAACATGTCTAACGCTGCCTAACGCTGCCTAACGCTGCCTAACATGTCTAACGCTGTCTAACGCTGCCTAACATGTCTAACGCTGCCTAACATGTCTAACGCTGCCTAACATGTTTAACGCTGTCTAACGCTGCCTAACATGTCTAACGCTGTCTAACGCTGCCTAACATGTCTAACGCTGCCTAACATGTCTAATGCTGCCTAACATGTCTAACGCTGCCTAACATGTCTAACGCTGTCTAACATGTCTAACGCTGCCTAACATGTTTAACGCTGTCTAACGCTGTCTAACGCTGTCTAACGCTGCCTAACATGTCTAACGCCTAACATGTCTAATGCTGCCTAACATGTCTAACGCTGTCTAACATGTCTAACGCTGTCTAACATGTCTAACGCTGCCTAACATGTCTAATGCGCTGCCTAACATGTCTAACGCTGCCTAACATGTCTAACGCTGCCTAACATGTTTAACGCTGTCTAACGCTGTCTAACGCTGTCTAACGCTGCCTAACATGCCTAACGCTGCCTAACATGTCTAACGCTGTCTAACGCTGCCTAACATGTCTAACGCTGCCTAACATGTTTAACGCTGTCTAACGCTGTCTAACGCTGCCTAACATGTTTAACGCTGTCTAACGCTGCTTAACATGTCTAACGCTGCCTAACGCTGCCTAACATGTCTAACGCTGTCTAACGCTGCCTAACATGTTTAACGCTGTCTAACGCTGTCTAACGCTGCCTAACGCTGCCTAACATGTCTAACGCTGTCTAACGCTGCCTAACATGTCTAACGCTGCCTAACATGTTTAACGCTGTCTAACATGTCTAACGCTGCCTAACATGTCTAACGCTGTCTAACATGCTAACGCTGCCTAACATGTCTAACGCTGCCTAACATGCCTAACGCTGCCTAACATGTCTAACGCTGTCTAACGCTGCCTAACATGTCTAACGCTGCCTAACATGTCTAACGCTGCCTAACATGTCTAACGCTGCCTAACATGTTTAACGCTGTCTAACGCTGTCTAACGCTGCCTAACATGTCTAACGCTGCCTAACATGTCTAACGCTGTCTAACGCTGTCTAACGCTGCCTAACATGTCTAACGCTGTCTAACATGTCTAACGCTGCCTAACATGTCTAACGCTGCCTAACATGTTTAACGTCTAACGCTGTCTAACGCTGCCTAACATGTCTAACGCTGTCTAACATGTCTAACGCTGCCTAACATGTCTAACGCTGCCTAACATGTCTAACGCTGCCTAACATGTCTAACGCTGTCTAACGCTGTCTAACGCTGCCTAACATGTCTAACGCTGTCTAACATGTCTAACGCTGCCTAACATGTTTAACGCTGTCTAACATGTCTAACGCTGTCTAACATGTTTAACGCTGTCTAACATGTCTAACGCTGTCTAACATGTTTAACGCTGTCTAACATGTTTAACGCTGCCTAACATGTTTAACGCTGTCTAACATGTCTAACGCTGTCTAACATGTCTAACGCTGTCTAACATGTTTAACGCTGTCTAACATGTTTAACGCTGCCTAACATGTTTAACGCTGTCTAACATGTCTAACGCTGCCTAACATGTTTAACGCTGTCTAACATGTCTAACGCTGTCTAACATGTTTAACGCTGTCTAACATGTCTAACGCTGCCTAACATGTTTAACGCTGTCTAACATGTTTAACGCTGTCTAACATGTTTAACGCTGTCTAACATGTTTAACGCTGTCTAACATGTCTAACGCTGCCTAACATGTTTAACGCTGTCTAACATGTCTAACATGTTTAACGCTGTCTAACATGTTTAACGCTGTCTAACATGTCTAACATGTTTAACGCTGTCTAACATGTCTAACGCTGCCTAACATGTTTAACGCTGTCTAACATGTCTAACATGTTTAACGCTGTCTAACATGTTTAACGCTGCCTAACATGTTTAACGCTGTCTAACATGTCTAACATGTTTAACGCTGTCTAACATGTCTAACGCTGCCTAACATGTTTAACGCTGTCTAACATGTCTAACATGTTTAACGCTGTCTAACATGTTTAACGCTGTCTAACATGTCTAACATGTTTAACGCTGTCTAACATGTTTAACGCTGTCTAACATGTCTAACGCTGCCTAACATGTTTAACGCTGTCTAACATGTCTAACGCTGTCTAACATGTTTAACGCTGTCTAACATGTCTAACGCTGCCTAACATGTTTAACGCTGTCTAACATGTTTAACGCTGTCTAACGCTGCCTAACATGTCTAACATGTCTAACATGTTTAACGCTGCCTAACATGTTTAACGCTGTCTAACATGTCTAACGCTGTCTAACATGTTTAACGCTGTCTAACATGTCTAACGCTGTCTAACATGTCTAACGCTGTCTAACATGTCTAACGCTGTCTAACATGTCTAACGCTGTCTAACGCTGTCTAACGCTGCCTAACATGTCTAACGCTGTCTAACATGTCTAACGCTGCCTAACATGTTTAACGCTGCCTAACATGTCTAACGCTGTCTAACATGTTTAACGCTGTCTAACATGTCTAACGCTGTCTAACATGTCTAACGCTGTCTAACATGTCTAACGCTGTCTAACATGTCTAACGCTGTCTAACATGTTTAACGCTGCCTAACATGTCTAACGCTGCCTAACATGTCTAACGCTGTCTAACATGTCTAACGCTGTCTAACATGTCTAACGCTGTCTAACGCTGTCTAACGCTGCCTAACATGTCTAACGCTGTCTAACATGTCTAACGCTGTCTAACGCTGCCTAACATGTCTAACGCTGTCTAACGCTGTCTAACGCTGTCTAACATGTCTAACATGTCTAACGCTGTCTAACATGTCTAACGCTGTCTAACATGTCTAACGCTGTCTAACATGTCTAACGCTGTCTAACATGTCTAACGCTGTCTAACGCTGTCTAACGCTGTCTAACATGTTTAACGCTGCCTAACATGTCTAACGCTGTCTAACGCTGTCTAACGCTGTCTAACGCTGTCTAACGCTGTCTAACGCTGTCTAACGCTGTCTAACGCTGCCTAACATGTCTAATGCTGCCTAACGCTGGCTAAAATGTCTAACGCTGCCTAACATGTCTAACATGTCTAACGCTGTCTAACGCTGCCTAACATGTCTAACGCTGCCTAACGCTGTCTAACATGTCTAACGCTGTCTAACATGTCTAACGCTGTCTAACATGTCTAACGCTGTCTAACATGTCTAACGCTGTCTAACATGTCTAACGCTGTCTAACGCTGTCTAACGCTGTCTAACATGTTTAACGCTGCCTAACATGTCTAACGCTGTCTAACGCTGTCTAACGCTGTCTAACGCTGTCTAACATGTCTAACGCTGTCTAACGCTGTCTAACGCTGTCTAACGCTGCCTAACATGTCTAATGCTGCCTAACGCTGGCTAAAATGTCTAACGCTGCCTAACATGTCTAACATGTCTAACGCTGTCTAACGCTGCCTAACATGTCTAACGCTGCCTAACGTGTCTACCATGTCTAACGCTGTCTAACATGTCTAACGCTGCTTAACATGTCTAACGCTGTCTAACATGTCTAACGCTGCTTAACATGTCTAACGCTGTCTAACATGTCTAACGCTGTCTAACATGTCTAACGCGCTTAACATGTCTAACGCTGCCTAACATGTCTAACGCTGTCTAACGCTGCTTAACATGTCTAACGCTGCTTAACATGTCTAACGCTGTCTAACGCTGCTTAACATGTCTAACGCTGCTTATCATGTCTAACGCTGCCTAACATGTCTAACGCTGCTTATCATGTCTAACGCTGCCTAACATGTCTAACGCTGCCTATCATGTCTAACGCTGCCTAACATGTCTAACGCTGCCTAACATGTCTAACGCTGTCTAACGCTGCTTAACATGTCTAACGCTGCTTATCATGTCTAACGCTGCTTAACATGTCTAACGCTGCTTAACATGTCTAACGCTGTCTAACGCTGCTAACATGTCTAACGCTGCCTTAACATGTCTAACGCTGCTTAACATGTCTAACGCTGCTATCATGTCTAACGCTGTCTAACATGTCTAACGCTGCCTAACATGTCTAACGCTGTCTAACGCTGCCTTAACATGTCTAACGCTGCCTAACATGTCTAACGCTGTCTAACGCTGCTTAACATGTCTAACGCTGCTTATCATGTCTAACGCTGCCTAACATGTCTAACGCTGTCTAACGCTGCCTAACATGTCTAACGCGCTTATCATGTCTAACGCTGCCTAACATGTCTAACGCTGCTTAACATGTCTAACGCTGCCTAACATGTCTAACGCTGCCTAACATGTCTAACGCTGCTTAACATGTCTAACGCTGCCTAACATGTCTAACGCTGCCTAACATGTCTAACGCTGCCTAACATGTCTAACGCTGCCTAACATGTCTAACGCTGCTTAACATGTCTAACGCTGCCTAACATGTCTAACGCTGCCTAACATGTCTAACGCTGCCTAACATGTCTAACGCTGCTTAACATGTCTAACGCTGCCTAACATGTCTAACTGTCTAACGCTGCTAACATGTCTAACGCTGTCTAACGCTGCTTAACATGTCTAACGCTGTCTAACGCTGCTAACATGTCTAACGCTGCCTAACATGTCTAACGCTGTCTAACGCTGCTTAACATGTCTAACGCTGTCTAACGCTGCCTTATCATGTCTAACGCTGCCTAACATGTCTAACGCTGTCTAACGCTGTCTAACATGTCTAACGCTGCTTAACATGTCTAACGCTGTCTAACGCTGTCTAACGCTGCTAACATGTCTAGCGCTGCCTAACGCTGTCTAACATGTCTAACGCTGCCTAACATGTCTAACGTGTCTAACATGTCTAACGCTGTCTAACGCTGCCTAACATGTCTAACATGTCTAACGCTGTCTAACGCTGCTTAACATGTCTAACGCTGCCTAACGTGTCTAACATGTCTAACGCTGTCTAACGCTGTCTAACATGTCTAACGCTGCCTAACACTGCTTAACATGTCTAACGCTACCTAACGCTGCCTAACGTGTCTAACGCTGCTTAACGTGTCTACCATGTCTAACGCTGCCTAACGTGTCTAACGCTGCCTAACATGTCTAACATGTCTAACGCTGTCTAACGCTGTCTAACGCTGCCTAACGTGTCTAACATGTCTAACGCTGTCTAACGCTGTCTAACATGTCTAACATGTCTAACGCTGTCTAACGCTGTCTAACATGTCTAACGCTGCCTAACGTGTCTAACATGTCTAACGCTGCCTAACGCTGTCTAACATGTCTAACGCTGTCTAACGCTGCCTAACATGTCTAACGCTGTCTAACATGTCTAACATGTCTAACATGTCTAACGCTGCCTAACGCTGTCTAACATGTCTAACGCTGTCTAACGCTGCCTAACGTGTCTAACGTGTCTAACGCTGCCTAACATGTCTAACGCTGCCTAACGCTGCCTAACGTGTCTAACATGTCTAACGCTGCCTAACATGTCT
>NC_056432.1:9873644-9881144 GCF_018296145.1 Oncorhynchus tshawytscha
CCCAGCTACCTGCCCCTGGACCCAACTACCTGCCCCTGGACCCAACCCCTACCCCTGCTGCCCCTGGACCCAACTACCGGCCCCTGGACCCAACTACCTGCCCCTGGACCCAGCTACCTGCCCCTGGACCCAACCTGCCCCTGGACCCAGCTACCCCCTGGACCCAGCTACCTGCCCCTGGACCCAACTACCTGCCCCTGGACCCAACTACCTGCCCCTGGACCCAGCTACCTGCCCCTGGACCCAACTACCTGCCCCTGGACCCAGCTACCTGCCCCTGGACCCAACTACCTGCCCCTGGACCCCTACCTGACCCTGGACCCAACTACCTGCCCCTGGACCCAACCCTGCCCCTGAACCCAGCTCTCTGTCTCCCCATGGACCCAGTGCCCCTGGGACCTGTGGCTACCTGCCCCTGGAATGTTCTGCCCCTGGACCCAGGGCTGCCCCTGGACCCAAGCACAGTGTGGGACCCATGTTGCCCCTGGATAACAGGGCTGGACCCAGACCTGCCCCTGGACCCAGCTACCTGGGACCCATGTGCCCCTGATAACAGGGCTGGAGAGGAGCCTCCTTCTGCGGCACAGTGTGGGAATGTTCTGATAACAGGGCTGGGAATGGGCACTGTGTGGGAATGTTCTGATAACAGGGCTGGGGGGAGGAGCACAGTGTGGGAATGTTCTGATAACAGGGCTGGAGAGGAGGAGCACAGTGTGGGAATGTTCTGATAACAGGGCTGGAGAGGAGGAGCACAGTGTGGGAATGTTCTGATAACAGGGCTGGAGAGGAGGAGCACAGTGTGGGAATGTTCTGATAACAGGACTGGAGAGGAGGAGCACAGTGTGTGAATGTTCTGATAACAGGGCTGGAGAGGAGGAGCACAGTGTGGGAATGTTCTGATAACAGGGCTGGAGAGGAGGAGCACAGTGTGCAAATTTTCTGATAACAGGGCTGGAGAGGAGGAGCACAGTGTGTGAATGTTCTGATAACAGGGCTGGAGAGAAGGAGCACAGTGTGGGAATGTTCTGATAACAGGGCTGGAGAGGAGGAGCACAGTGTGGGAATGTTCTGATAACAGGGCTGGAGAGGAGGAGCACAGTGTGGGAATGTTCTGATAACAGGGCTGGAGAGGAGGAGCACAGTGTGGGAATGTTCTGATAACAGGGCTGGAGAGGAGGAGCACAGTGAAATCCCCTGTAAGAAGACATTTAGGATTCCATTTAAACTGCTGACCAATAACACCATGACTATAAATAACACCATCCCACACTGCTTTTCTCTCTCTGTCTGTCTCTCTCTCCCTCTGTCTCACTATGTGTCTCTCTCTGTCTCACTCTGTCTCACTATGTGTCTCTCTCCCTCTGTCTCACTATGTGTCTCTCTCCCTCTGTCTCACTATGTGTCTCTCTCTGTCTCACTCTGTGTCTCTCTCTGTCTCACTCTGTGTCTCTCTCTGTCTCACTCTGTGTCTCTCTCTCTCTCTCTCTCTGTCTCTCTCTGTCTCACTATGTGTCTCTCTCCCTCTGTCTCACTCTGTGTCTCTCTCTGTCTCACTATGTGTCTCTCTCCCTCTGTCTCACTCTGTGTCTCTCTCTGTCTCACTGTGTCTCTCTCCCTCTGTCTCACTATGTGTCTCTCTCTGTCTCACTCTGTGTCTCTCTCTGTCTCACTCTGTGTCTCTCTCTGTCTCACTCTGTGTCTCTCTCTCTCTCTCCCTCTGTCTCACTCTGTGTCTCTCTCTGTCTCACTCTGTGTCTCTCTCTGTCTCACTCTGTGTCTCTCTCTGTCTCACTCTGTCTCTCTCTCCCTCTCCCTCTGTCTCACTCTGTGTCTCTCTCTCTCCCTCTGTCTCACTTTGTGTCTCTCTCCCTCTGTCTCACTATGTGTCTCTCTCTCTCTCCCTCTGTCTCACTCTGTGTCTCTCTCTGTCTTACTCTGTGTCTCTCTCTGTCTCACTCTGTGTCTCTCTCTCTCTCTCCCTCTGTCTCACTCTGTCTCTCTCCCTCTGTCTCACTCTGTGTCTCTCTCTGTCTCACTCTGTGTCTCTCTCCCTCTCCCTCTGTCTCACTATGTGTCTCTCTCTGTGTCTCTCTCTGTCTCACTCTGTGTCTCTTTATATATGTCTCTGTCTCTCTCTGTCTCTGTCTCTCTCTCTCTATGTCTCTGTCTCACTCTGTGTCTCTCTCTGCATCAGCAGTCCTCTGCGTTTGCCTCCTCCCCTTTCATACTCACAATTCAGGCAGAAAAAGACAACATTTGTCTGTGGGGTCTCTTTGAATTTTCAATATTCAAGTGCAAGACAAACCAACATCTTCTAAAGGCTTTGTTCCTGTCCCACCAACAGTCACAAAAACAAGCCACACAGGATAATTGGACTCGGCACAATCAACCAATGACCATTAAGTTCAGACAGGCTCTGACATGCCAGTCACTACCCTGCTTTGCACAGCCGTTTGCATGTAGCCATGAAAGGCTTCACATGCATACAAACAAGAACATTGGTGTGTATCTGTGAACAACAAGCTCCCTCCTTCTCTGTGACTAATATATTTTGGAGGAGACAGACATACCACTGTGGGAGCATGCATGGGGTCATCACAAAGTTCATTTTAGAAAACAACACAAAAAATCAAGGCACAAGTATATGAATTTGGTGGCGCTAGCACTCAGAGCGCGAGCTCTGCCAATCTCTCCATCAATTCCTCCATCCATCCCTCCATCCATCCCTCCATCTCTTTATTAAAAAGCCAATAGCAACCACAAACAATTCTAGACAACACAAAGCATCGATCTAAGATTGGGGTTGTAGAAAGAAGAAATTGAATAAATCTCATTAAAGAACTAACTCATCATCCTTCATCTTAAACGTCACGACCGCCACTGATGTACAAAGGGTGTACACACACACACACACACACACACACACACACACACACATTACGGTGTTTCTGCACCGTAATTTGTACCATAGCAGACTGAATTAAGTGCAGTCAGTATCCCTGCTCCTTATAGCATCGTCACGGTAATCCAGACAGGAGAGGCTCACAGACAGGAAAGCTGTTACATATGATGACAGAGTCCATATACACCACCTCAGTCAAATTACTGCTCACACACACACACATACACACACATACACACACACACACACACACACACACACACACACACACACATGAATATTCATTCCATGATCCATTTGAGTGTGTAATACTGTACTTCACTTACAAGGACCAGCAGGCAGTGAAATGAATAACTAAATCAGATGGGCTTGGAGTCCCAGCTGAGAGAGTGATGATGAGTGGGGACCAGGATGGTTGAAACACGTTATTAACAACAGCTATGCAGGAGACAAAATGGCTGCTGCTTTCCTGACCTCTGACCTCTGACCTCTCAGGGACACATGGTGACAGGGTGGTATGCCACACTTCATAGGAGGTTGATTGACATGAGGGGAAGTGGGTGACGGTGAGTGGGTTTATGGGCAGAGGGGAAAGTGAGAGGGTGAGAGGGGAAAGTGAGAGGGTGAGAGGGGAAAGTGAGAGGGTGAGAGGGGCAGAGGGGAAAGTGAGAGGGTGAGAGGGTGAGAGGGGAAAGTGAGAGGGTGAGAGGGGCAGAGGGGAAAGTGAGAGGGTGAGAGGGGAAAGTGAGAGGGTGAGAGGGGAAAGTGAGAGGGTGAGAGGGGCGGAGGGGAAAGTGAGAGGGTGAGAGGGGAAAGTGAGAGGGTGAGAGGGGAAAGTGAGAGGGTGAGAGGGGAAAGTGAGAGGGTGAGTGGGGGAGAGGGGAAAGTGAAAGGGTAAGAGGGGAAAGTGAGAGGGTGAGAGCAGAAAGTGAGAGGGTGAGATGGGGAGAGGGGAAAGTGAGAGGGTGAGAGGGGAAAGTGAGAGGGTGAGAGGGGAAAGTGAGAGGGTGAGAGGGGAAAGTGAGAGGGTGAGTGGGGGAGAGGGGGAAAGGGTAAGAGGGGAAAGTGAGAGGGTGAGAGGGGAAAGTGAGAGGGTGAGAGCAGAAAGTGAGAGGGTGAGATGGGGAGAGGGGAAAGTGAGAGGGTGAGAAGGGAAAGTGAGAGGGTGAGAGGGGAAAGTGAGAAGGTGAGAGGGGAAAGTGAGAGGGTGAGTGGGAGAGTGGGAGAGAGGAGAGAGTGAGAGGGGAAAATCAGAGGGTGAGAGGGGGAGAATAGAGGGGGAGAAGAGAGGGGGAGAGGGGAAAGAGAGAGGGGGAGATGGGGAGAGGGGAAAGTGAGAGGGGGAGAAGAGAGGGGGAGAGGGGAAAGTAAGAGGGGGAGAGGAGAGGGTGAGGTGGTAGCAGTGAATGAGCTTATGGGCAGAGGGGAAAGTGGGGGAAATGCTTCATTAGAGTAGTTAAATGGATAACTTCAAGCCTGGGCTCTGTTTAGGCAATGAGAGGCTGAGCTAGGGCAATGGTAAGTGTGAGGTAGGGAGAAATGACAGAGGTATGGAGTACAATTACCGCTCATTGCATGGCCCTAGGCTGGGAGTGTGCTGTAAAACCAGAAATAATTCCTTACACTTAAAGAAGCCTTCTGTACTTCCAGTAACATAATAATTATTTGTTTAACTTTTTTTCCCTGTTGGTCTCTTTTTCATGCTATAAAACTCCTTTTAAGAGCTTGTACTTTAGGGAGCTCAGATTAAGATGTTCCGTCCCACGTTGCGTGTGACGGAGTTTTATTTGAGGGGTGAAACTGAGAAGCAGAGTGTATTTACAGGAGAAACTCCAGCCTCAAGTTTTCACTGGGGTCATGTTAATAAAGGGGCCAGAGGTCTCTTACAACGGGGCCAAAAGGGGCCACTGGTTTATATGTGCTACATAGGAGCCACATATTTTTTTGTGAATAGACGTAGCTTTTGAATGAGCATCTCACTCAGGCAAGCGTCACACAAAAACCACATACTGTATACTGTACATGCAGGCAGCTACACTTTTTTCCCCCAAAGATGAACCAATACTGTATCATCCAAGGACACATTAGAAGACCTAAAAGAAGTGCTTGTTAGTATGGAATCCTTGTCATATTCAACAAGAGGACAAACATGATAAATGCTGAATGCTAAACTGTACTACTGCTGAAGCCCTTGTATTGTATCTCGTAAAGGAATCCTTTCTGCTTGATGCGTTTCTAGCTCTCTGACTGCTGACAGAGGAGGAGGGAGGAGGAGGAGGAGGAGGAGGAGGCTCGCTCAGGTGGTAATGTGTTTGGTACTCTCTCGACGTAAGAGACCATTATCTTGTCTGTTGGAATATTTCTCTTTTAATGCCACAGGGAACTCTGCCCTGTTGGGAGAAACACATTACATTACTGTTACATTACTACCTCTTGTTTTATTGACTGCTTGCACGTCGTCTTCTGGGTTTGTGTATGGAAAAAGGATCGCGCGGATACGATATTCCATGCTAGCACTCCAAAAACAGCATGGAACCCACTACTGGGGTCTGTGAGACAAGACAACATTTCACAGCAGCAGCCCATTTTTCCCCATTGAATTCATGGAAGGATGAAAAACAGACCTAGTGTGAAATCTGTGGGTTGTAATGTGTTTATATGTGTTGCTAGGGGACCACACACTACCCCTCCAGAGTATGTCCGTCCAGACAATGAATATAAATCTTTCATCACTTCCCACGTGTACAAAAAAACAGCAGACAGCAGATAATATCCCCAATCCTCCATGACTCCCCATCCTCCATGACTCCCCATCCACCATGACTCCCCATCCACCATGACTCCCCATCCACCATGACTCCCCATCCACCATGACTCCCCAATCCTCCATGACTCCCCATCCTCCCTCCCCATGACTCCCCATCCACCATGACTCCCCAATCCTCCTTGACTCCCCATCCTCCATGACTCCCCACCATGACTCCCCATCCTCCATGACTCCCCAATCCTCCATGACTCCCCATCCTCCATGACTCCCCCCACCATGACTCCCCATCCTCCATGACTCCCCATCCACCATGACTCCCCAATACTCCATGACTCCCCATCCACCATGACTCCCCATCCTCCATGACTCCCCATCCTCCATGACTCCCCATACACCATGACTCCCCAATACTCCATGACTCCCCATCCACCACCATGACTCCCATCCACCATGACTCCCCATCCTCCATGACTCCCCATCCACCATGACTCCCCATCCACCATGACTCCCCATCCTCCATGACTCCCCATCCACCATGACTCCCCATCCACCATGACTCCCCATCCTCCATGACTCCCCATCCACCATGACTCCCCATTCTCCATGACTCCCCATCCTCCATGACTCCCCATCCTCCATGACTCCCCCATCCACCATGACTCCCCATCCTCCATGACTCCCCATCCACCATGACTCCCCATCCACCATGACTCCCCATCCTCCATGACTCCCCATCCACCATGACTCCCCATCCTCCATGACTCCCCATCCACCATGACTCCCCATCCACCATGACTCCCCATCCTCCATGACTCCCCATCCACCATGACTCCCCAATCCTCCATGACTCCCGATCCTCCATGACTCCCCATCCACCATGACTCCCCATCCTCTATGACTCCCCATCCTCCATGACTCCCCATCCTCCATGACTCCCCATCCTCCATGACTCCCCATCCTCCATGACTCCCCATCCACCATGACTCCCCATCCTCCATGACTCCCCATCCTCCATGACTCCCCATCCACCATGACTCCCCATCCTCCATGACTCCCCATCCTCCATGACTCCCCATCCTCCATGACTCCCCATCCTCCATGACTCCCCATCCTCCATGACTCCCCTCCCTCCATGACTCCCCATCCTCCATGACTCCCAATCCTCCATGACTCCCCAATCCTCCATGACTCCCAATACCCCATGACTCCCCCATCCTCCATGACTCCCAATCCTCCATGACTCCCCAATCCTCCATGACTCCCCATCCACCATGACTCCCCCATCCTCCACCTTCCTCCCATCCCTCGATCCCCCCTCACCCTCACTCTCTTCCCCTGCCAACTCTGCCCAGCATCAGGCTCCTACCTCCAGGGTGTCGTGTCACAACGTGTTTGGGAGACAGCTAAACACTCCACACCCCTCCTCGTTCCTCATCAATTATTCCTGAGGGCCATCAGGGTCACCAGGGAGGGGTGGAGGAGAGGAGAGGAGAGGAGAGGAGAGGAGAGGAGAGGAGAGGAGAGGAGAGGAGAGGAGAGGAGAAGATAAGAGAGGAGACGAGACGAGACGAGACGAGACGAGAGAAGAGGTGAGAAAGGAGAGGAGAGGAGAGGAGGAGAGAGGAGAGAGAGAGGAGAGAGAGAGGAGAGGAGAGGAGAGGAGAGGAGAGGAGAGGAGAGGAGAGGAGAGGAGAGGAGAGGAGAGGAGAGGAGAGGAGAGGAGAGGAAAAAGGAACAGACACAGACATGGCCTTTGAGAGAGAGATGGATGGAGGAGAGAGAGAGAGACAGAGAGAGAGAGAGAGAGAGAGATTGTTTATTGTTTATTTCT
>NC_056432.1:9886144-9926144 GCF_018296145.1 Oncorhynchus tshawytscha
TCTCCTACACAAATAATATTTTTGGAAAAACTGAACATTTGCTATCTAACTGAGAGTCTCCTCATTGAAAACATCCGAAGTTCTTCAAAGGTAAATGATTTTATTTGAATACTTTTCTTGTTTTTGTGAAAATGTTGCCTGCTGAATGCTAGGCTTAATGCTATGCTAGGCTATCAATACTCTTACACAAATGCTTGTTTTACTATGGTTGAAAAGCATATTTTGAAAATCTGAGATGACAGTGTTGTTAATAAAAGGCTAAGCTTGTGAGTGAATATATTTCTTTCATTTCATTTGTGATTTTCATGAATAGTTAACGTTGCGTTATGGTAATGAGCATGAGGCTATGATTACGCTCCCGGATACGGGATTGCTCGACGCAAGAAGTTAAGAACAAATCCTTATTTTACAATGACGGCCTACCCCAGCCTAACCCAGACAGCGCTGGGCCAATTGTGCACCGCCCTATGGGACTCCCGATCTTGGCCAGTTGTGATACAGCCCGGGATCAAACCAGGGTCTGTAGCTGTCTGTTTATGACGTGGATGATGTCACACCGTCGTGACATGATGTGGGGAGATTTGGGTTAACAAGTTGGTTATGATAAGCAGATCGCCATGTGCGACATGACAGTGTGATATCATTATATCATAAAACATGACATCTGTTAACGGTCTGTTAGTGTGACAGACGGGTTCAAATCGAGTGTGTTAGTCACTGTCTTAAGAACACCTGGTCTTTCCATGACACAGACTGACCAGGTGAGTCCAGGTGGAAGCTACAGTATGATCCCTTATTGATGTCACTTGTTAAATCCACTTCAATCAGTGTAGATGAAGGAGAGGAGACGGGTTAAAGAAGGATTTGTACACCTTGAGACAATTGAGACATGGATAGTGTATGTGTGCCATTCAGATGGTGAACGGGCTTGACAAATGATGTAGCCCTTTCCTGCAGTCAAATGACCAAAGCGCCCTCTAGTGGTCTCATTGGTGGAATGTTATTCATATTTCATAACTTTTTGTTATATACCGAAAATCTGTTCTTTCTATGTCAAACTGTTATATTTCAGTCTTCTGTGATGTATATAAAGGGTAATATTGGGATGCAAACTCAGTCTTCTGTGATGTATATAAAGTGTAATATTGGGATGCAAACTCAAAATTGAATACATTTCAACTCAATATCTGACATGGTAAAGATGTCTACTTTTTCTATGCCCATAACCAACGTGTGTGAGATGCATACTTTTGTTTCAAAGTATATTTGTTGAAGACTACCAAGAAACACTCTGTGTGACCCTGATTTAGCCCACTGCAGTAAAAGGTTATTAAGTGCCTTTGAACAGGATATCGTAGTAGATGCCAGGCACACCGGTTTGTGTCAAGAACTGCAACGCTGCTGGATTTTTTTTTACACTCAACTGTTCAAATCAAATCAAATGTATTTATATAGCCCTTCTTAGATCAACTGATCAGTTTCCCATGTGTATCAAGAAATGGTGCATAACCCAAAGGACATCCAGCCAAATTGACACAACTGTGGGAAGCATTAGAGTCAACATGGGCCAGCATCCCTGTGGAATGCTTTCGACACCTTATAGAGTCCATGCCCCGACGAATTGATGCTGTTCTGAGGGCAAAGGGGTGGGGGTGCAGCGTACTATTATGAATGTGTTCTTACTGTTTGGTTCACTCAGTACGTAGTGTTCTACTTTTGACCAGGGCCCATACAGGGTCATTAATAATAGGGTGCCATTAGGAACAAACTTAATACAGCACCATCTCTGTGGACAGCCAACTCCAAGATTAGTAAGGCACCGACACCATCTCTGAGGACAGCCAACTCCAAGATTAGTAAGGCACCCACACCATCTCTGACGACAGCCAACTCCGAGATTAGTAAGGCACCCACACCATCTCTGTGGACAGCCAACTCCAAGATTAGTAAGGCACCCACACCATCTCTGACGACAGCCAACTCCAAGATTAGTAAGGCACCCACACCATCTCTGAGGACAGCCAACTCCAAGATTAGTAAGGCACCCACACCATCTCTGTGGACAGCCAACTCCAAGATTAGTAAGGCACCCACACCATCTCTGTGGACAGCCAACTCCAAGATTAGTAAGGCACCCACACCATCTCTGTGGACAGCCAACTCCAAGATTAGTAAGGCACCCACACCATCTCTGTGGACAGCCAACTCCAAGATTAGTAAGGCACCCATACCATCTCTGTGGACAGCCAACTCCAAGATTAGTAAGGCACCCACACCATCTCTGTGGACAGCCAACTCCAAGATTAGTAAGGCACCCACACCATCTCTGTGGACAGCCAACTCCAAGATTAGTAAGGCACCCACACCATCTCTGTGGACAGCCAACTCCAAGATTAGTAAGGCACCCACACCATCTCTGACGACAGCCAACTCCAAGATTAGTAAGGCACCCACACCATCTCTGACGACAGCCAACTCCAAGATTAGTAAGGCACCCACACCATCTCTGTGGACAGCCAACTCCAAGATTAGTAAGGCACCCACACCATCTCTGTGGACAGCCAACTCCAAGATTAGTAAGGCACCCACACCATCTCTGTGGACAGCCAACTCCAAGATTAGTAAGGCACCCACACCATCTCTGACGACAGCCAACTCCAAGATTAGTAAGGCACCCACACCATCTCTGTGGACAGCCAACTCCAGAACTGAGCAGAGGGAGTGAAAATAAGAACAATGGTGATTCCTCAACTTCATCCTGACAGGATTATGACAGCCAATGACAGTCACACTGATTA
Source organism: Oncorhynchus tshawytscha (assembly GCF_018296145.1). Lineage (NCBI taxonomy): Eukaryota > Metazoa > Chordata > Actinopteri > Salmoniformes > Salmonidae > Oncorhynchus > Oncorhynchus tshawytscha. The sequence goes on from NC_056432.1 coordinate 9,888,943, forward strand.
ATGAAAACAAACAAAGCTTTGGACCCACGAGCCGTTCTGAGACGGGGCATTCCATTTTCCCCTCTGTGGAGACCTCAACTTGAACAAATAGATGCTCTTTGAGCAAAGTGCATACTCTGATGAAAAGATACTCTGAACAAAAGAAGAGGGAAAACAGATTTCTCTCTCTCTCTCTCTCTCTCTCACTCTCACTCTCTCATTTTGTTGCTGTGATCACACTGCACTATTTCTGTTCATATTTTGTTTGTTCTCTCTCAACATATTGTCTGTTGTTGCTGCATGGTGTTGTGTGTTGTGTTGTTGTCTATGATTGCCTCCCATCAGACACAGAGCTGGGTCAGTTTATGAAACCCTCTCTGGCTCTGCATGCAGCCAACTCTCCACAAGTCTCGGGGAGAGCGACACTTTGAGGGACAAACTGCTTTCCTGAGGAGAGAAACAGTAACATTACAGCAAGATCTTCAACGATGTTGAACTCATAAAACCTTTAACGACAATATATTCGCCCCTTGTTTCCATCTACAGGGATAAATCCCACTGAACCCATAACAAAATAACAGTCATAGCAGCGGCTCATTCTCTAATGCTAAACTAACATCCTAACTGTACATGAAGAATACATCCAACTGAATAAAGTGAGAAATTAATTTTGAATTCAACTGGATGTAGTTGATGTACGGTTATATGGATAATCCTAAATATCTGATCTCAGTACAGGACCTCAACAAGACCCTACCTTTATCCTGGCTGGAAGTTGGAACACACAGATCTGGGTCTGTATGTATCAAGCGTCTCAGAATAGGAGTGTTGATCTAGAATCAGGTCCACCCACTGTCCGTGTGGTGTTACTCATTGTGATCACAATGGAACAACTGATCCTACATCAGCACTCCTACTCTGAGCCATTTGACGCATACAGCACCTAAACAGGTCAGAGACCAGATCCAATGGCCACCAGATAGAATCCTGATCCGTCCTGATAGGGCGGTGGAGAGATTAGCAGAGCGTCAGCAGAACTGACAGACAGACACTCAGGAGGCACAAAAGTCCCCCAACACAGGATCAGATCCTGTCTGGAGTGACTCATTAGATCCTATCTGACTTCCACGCCGGAGGATGAACTAAGTCAGGATTAACTAAGTCTAACTTTTCAGAAACTGTGAGAGGGGTCGTGAGACCAGAATGTCACAAGTTACAACGCCTCTGTGGGCAGTGGGTTGGGATTCCATGCATTCCATGGACTGTACCCTATTCTAAGCGAAACCTGAAAAAAATGTGTCTGTAAGGAAAACCAGAGATGATGACAGCTAATACCGTGAGAGACTGCAGACTGCTCCAAAACTCCCAAAGTTTCCCCTCCTATCAGATGGTATTCAGAGACATTTTTACCCGATACTGTCAAGCACAAGGCAACAAACAAAAGCAGCATCATGAAAAATATCATAGTTTGCTATGTATTATTCATTGGCAACAGGGGCTCCTGGTACATTTTGATTCGCCTTCTAAAGACTATACAAACGACCTGCTGGGCTGTCTGTCAAGAGAGTAGCTCTATATTCCTCTGAGTCCTTAACTCGTCAGCTGTGTATTACAGACATCCACATTGAGTGCCGAGCCTCACGGTTCCCCTTTGAACACAAAGCGTCGAGCGTGAAAACCTGTCTTTAGTGTCGACACAGCCAGACGAAACTATCACGGAGTCACAGTACCACCCAATGTCTGCTGGGACCCAACCTAGACTACTGTCTCACATTACCAGGAACAATGGCACATCACATCCCAAACCCCAAAACAGGAACAACCAAGGACAATGGCACATCACATCCCAAACCCCAAAACAGGAACAACCAAGGACAATGGCACATCACATCCCAAACCCCAAAACAGGAACAACCAAGGACAATGGCACATCACATCCCAAACCCCAAAACAGGAACAACCAAGGACAATATTGTATGAATGTCCCAACGGTACATTGTTACATTGATATGTTGGTAAATTGATACGTTGCTACGTTGGTACATTGTTTGCTACGTTGGTATGTTAATACGTTGTTAAGTTGGTACATTGATACATTGTTTGCTACGTTGGTACGTTGGTACGTTGATACGTTTGTACGTTGTTACGTTGGTACGTTGATACGTTGTTTGATACGTTGGTATGTTGATACGTTGGTACGTTGGTACGTTGATACGTTGATATGTTGTAATGTTGATACATTGATACATTGTTTGATTCGTTGGTATTTTGATATGTTGGTACGTTGACACGTTGGTACGTTGGTACGTTGGTACGTTGGTACGTTGATACGTTGTTATGTTGGTACGTTGATACGTTGTTATATTATTATGTTGATACGTTGGTAGGTTGGTACGCTGATATGTTGGTACGTTGGTATGTTGATATGTTGGTACGTTGGTATGTTGATATGTTGGTATGTTGGTACGCTGATACGTTGGTACGTTGATATGTTGTTATGTTGGTACGTTGATACGTTGGTACGTTGACACATTGATACGTTGGTACGTTGGTACGTCGGTACGCTGATACGTTGGTGCGTCGGTACGCTGATACGTTGGTACGTTGATACGTTGGTACGTTGATACGTCGGTGCATTGATACGTTGGTACGTTGGTACGTTGGTACGTTGATACGTTGGTACGCTGATACGCTGGTACGTTGATACGATAGTACGTTGACACGTTGGTACGTTGGTACGTCGATACGTTGGTACGTTGGTACGTTGGTGCGTTGGTACGTTGATACGTTGGTACATTGGTACGTTGATACGTTGGTACGCTGACACGTTGGTACGTTGATACGTTGGTACGCTGATACGTTGGTACGTCGGTACGTTGGTACGCTGATACGTTGATACGTTGGTACATTGGTACGCTGATACGTTGATACGTTGGTACATTGGTACGCTGATACGTTGACACGTTGGTGCATTGGTACGCTGATACGTTGATACGTTGGTACATTGGTACGCTGATACGTTGGTACGTCGATACGTTGGTACGCTGATACGTTGGTACGTTGATACGTTGGCACGCTGATACGTTGGTACGTTGGTACGTTGGTACGTTGGTACGCTGATACGTTGGTACGTCGATACGTCGGTACGCTGATACGTCGGTACGTTGATACGTTGGTACGTTGGTACGTTGGTACGTTGATATGTTGGTACGCTGACGTTGATACGTTGGTACGCTGATACGTTGATACGTTGATACGTTGATACGTTGGTACGTTGATACGTTGATACGTTGATACGTTGATACGTTGGTACGTTGGTACGTTGATACGTTGGTACGTTGATGCGTACGCGTTGATACGTTGATACGTTGGTACGTTGGTACGTTGCGTTGGTACGTTGGTACGTTGATACGTTGGTACGTTTGGTACGTTGCATGCGTTGGTACGTTGATACGTTGGTGCGTTGCGTTGGTACGTTGGATACTTTGTTGATATACGTTGGTACGTTGGTGCGTTGATGGTACGCTGATGATACGTTGATACGATACGCTGATACGTTGGCGTTGGTACATTCATACTTTGGTACGTTGGTACTTTGGTACGTTGATACATTGGTACGCTGATACATTGGTACGTTGATACGTTGGTACGCTGATACGTTGGTACGTGGATACGTTGGTACGCTGATACGTTGGTACGTTGATACGTTGGTACGCTGATACGTTGGTACGCTGATACGTTGGTACGTTGATACGTTGGTACGTTGGTACGTTGGTACGCTGATACGTTGATACGTTGGTACATTGGTACGCTGATACGTTGATACATTGGTACGCTGATACGTTGATACGTTGGTACGTTGATATGTGCGTAAGTGTGTGAATTTCAAATGTATTGATCCAATTTGATTTATTTTACAATTTAAAAACACAATTCAACCACACAGGTGGATAAAATGCATTCAAAAGCATTGAGGATAACACAAAAAGTTGAACAACTGTTTCTATATCTGGTTGTGTATGAGTGTATTATGTCACTGTATCTGTGTGTGTCCGTGTGTCTGTGTGTATTGATTTCATAGTCTGGTCTCTATACTGAACAGTATTATACACAGTAGGGTCTCCAAAACAAAGGGTATTTGGGGAGAAAAAGTTTGCTACTGATCGCCTACTCAGACTGGGAGATAAACAACAAGAGAAACCCAGCAACCTCTTCTCAAATGGGCCATTCATTTCATTACAGCATTCACCGTTTCTGTCCCATTTCCAAATGGGCCTAATCTGGGTCCCCTGCACATATCACAGGGCCTTCCGGGGCCAGATTAACGACAGCGGCCAGAGTGTTAGCTCCTAATTGTTACAGCATCCAAGTCATGTAACACAATTACAGGGGCTGCAGAGAAACGGCTAATGCACACACGACTAGCCCCGCCGATAGATCAGTCATTGAATTTTCTCCCTTTTTAATTCACTTTCCACCATGCACAAGGAGGCATTAGTTAGATTACACTGTGGAGATGTTGGGAGTGAAGGGGGAAAGGAGGAAAGGAGGGAAGGAGGGACGGAGGAGGGGGAGACGGGTCCGATCTGTTTAGAGCGGGTTGTCAATTAGCAGGCTAACCCTCTTGCTAAATGGTCACTCTCTCTCCCCGAAGGGAGGCAGAGGAAGATAAAAACCAGAGGTCAGAAACAAGGGCACGTGTCAAACTCATTCCACGGCGGGCTGAGTGTCTGCGGGTTTTTCGCTCCACCCTTGTACTTGATTGATGAATTAAGGTCACTAATTAGTAAGGATCTCCCTCACCTGGTTGTCTACGGCTTAATTGAAAGGAAAAACCAAAAACTTGCACACACTCAGCCCTCTGTGGAATGACTTTGACACAACTGGGCTAGTGGGCAAGTAATGGAACTGATGGTGACTGAAACTAGAGGTCAGAAACACAAGGGGAACTGATGGTGACTGAAACTAGAGATCAGAAACACAGGGGAACTGATGGTGACTGAAACCAGAGATCAGAAACACAGGGGAACTGATGGTGACTGAAACCAGAGATCAGAAACACAGGGGGAACTGATGGTGACTGAAACCAGAGATCAGAAACACAGGGGAACTGATGGTGACTGAAACCAGAGATCAGAAACACAGGGGGAACTGATGGTGACTGAAACCAGAGATCAGAAACACAGGGGAACTGATGGTGACTGAAACTAGAGGTCAGAAACACAGGGGAACTGATGGTGACTGAAACTAGAGGTCAGAAACACAGGGGAACTGATGGTGACTGAAACCAGAGATCAGAAACACAGGGGGAACTGATGGTGACTGAAACCAGAGATCAGAAACACAGGGGAACTGATGGTGACTGAAACTAGAGGTCAGAAACACAGGGGAACTGATGGTGACTGAAACCAGAGATCAGAAACACAGGGGGAATTGATGGTGACTGAAACTAGAGGTCAGAAACACAGGGGAACTGATGGTGACTGAAACCAGAGATCAGAAACACAGGGGGACTGATGGTGACTGAAACCAGAGATCAGAAACACAGGGGAACTGATGGTGACTGAAACTAGAGGTCAGAAACACAGGGGAACTGATGGTGACTGAAACCAGAGATCAGAAACACAGGGGGAACTGATGGTGACTGAAACTAGAGGTCAGAAACACAGGGGAACTGATGGTGACTGAAACCAGAGATCAGAAACACAGGGGAACTGATGGTGACTGAAACCAGAGATCAGAAACACAGGGGGAACTGATGGTGACTGAAACCAGAGATCAGAAACACAGGGGAACTGATGGTGACTGAAACTAGAGGTCAGAAACATAGGGAACTGATGGTGACTGAAACCAGAGATCAGAAACACAGGGGAACTGATGGTGACTGAAACCAGAGATCAGAAACACAGGGGGAACTGATGGTGACTGAAACCAGAGATCAGAAACACAGGGGAACTGATGGTGACTGAAACTAGAGGTCAGAAACACAGGGGAACTGATGGTGACTGAAACCAGAGATCAGAAACACAGGGGGAACTGATGGTGACTGAAACCAGAGATCAGAAACACAGGGGGAACTGATGGTGACTGAAACCAGAGATCAGAAACACAGGGGGAACTGATGGTGACTGAAACCAGAGATCAGAAACACAGGGGAACTGATGGTGACTGAAACCAGAGATCAGAAACACAGGGGAACTGATGGTGACTGAAACCAGAGATCAGAAACACAGGGGAACTGATGGTGACTGAAACTAGAGGTCAGAAACACAGGGGAACTGATGGTGACTGAAACTAGAGGTCAGAAACACAGGGGAACTGATGGTGACTGAAACTAGAGGTCAGAAACACAGGGGAATTGATGGTGACTGAAACCAGAGGTCAGAAACACAAGGGGAACTGATGGTGACTGAAACTAGATGTCAGAAACACAGGGGAACTGATGGTGACCGACAAACGGTGCAGAAGGTCATCAGTGTGCTTCCCAGACAAACATCCCTCTCAACCCGACTCAGACCTGATAACAGCTGGTTTAAAGACCGAGCCAAGACACAGGATAGGATGAGGCTAGAGACCCTAACAAAGGGGGAAGTTACCCAATCAGTGAGATGGAGGATATAGCGGAGTCCTTGGAGCCAGTGCCAAAAACTCATCAGCTCCCACCGGTCAAAAGATCCAACTGAAATCTACATGGTACCTCTATTGAGAAATTACAAATAAACCATGATTTGATTTAGTTTTGTCAAGTTGATTCATTTTGTGTGTGTGTGTGTGTGTGTGTGTGTGTGTGTGTGTGTGTGTCTCGAAAAGGAGGACATTGTTCCTCAATCCGATACAATGGAGTATGTGACACTGGAGGAAACGGATTGTGGTGATGGATAGCGAGCTGCGGTAAAGTGAGAGATGCCAGGGAGAGACGACATGGTACCATGACGAATATAGTGTAGCACCCTCAACAGTAGCACCCAAGCCCACTCCCAGCCTAAAGACTGTTACACTCCAATAATCCCAACTGTACGGTCTACACAACCACGGTCACAAGGAATCAACTAAGTAAAATAGTTGACATGGAGCTGGTAGATACAGTAATGAGGGTTTTGAGTTACCGCTTCTAACTGTAGCTGTGTGATTTAAACCGTTCCTATCAGAGCCCCTCTGCTTCTTTTAGAATGCTACATCTGGGTTTTGTTACTAGGTTACCGTTAGTTCCCGCCAGTCACCACACCATATTGCTTAGCCACACCGGACCAAACGGAAAATGTTTTCCATCTCTACATGGTCACAGGTCCATATCTCGCCAGATCCAGTATCTCCACATTACTTTACTAGCCTACAGACTATTTGAGTGGTAGGATACGTCCCAAATGGGACCCTATTCCCTATAGCAACTAGATTCAGCCTCGCGATGATTTTAGTCGGAGCGGATGTTTCGGGGGGCCGGAACATAATTGAAATAAATTGAACACTGCAAATTCACCACCACTAAGTCCCCAAAAAAGAGCTTGTATTGAAGAATAACAATAATTCCAACATTGATTACATTGATTACATTGAGATGCCATCACATACAGTACAAGTCAAAAGTTTGGACACCCCTTCAAGGGTTTTTCTTTCTTTTTACAATTCTCTACATTGTAGAATAATAGTGAAGACATCAACACTATGAAATAACACATATGTAGTAACCAAAAAAGTGTTAAAAACATGTATTTATTATTATTATTTCTTTTTAGATTATTCAAAGTAGCCACCTTACTGTATGTCTTGTGCTTTGCACACTCTTGGCATTCTCTCAACTAACTATTTTTAATTTTATTTGTGGGAATACTAGGGAACAGATTTCCTAAATGAAACTCATACTAAAAAAAATGTAAAAAATGTAATATACTCACAGCCAGCACCCAGCCAGAGCAATGGGAACAACTTAGACCCAGTTTCCAGACAGTGAAACTGTCTATTAGTAGTGGTAGTAATAGTTATAGCAGCAATGTTGTAATTGTTCTCAATGAAATACTTATTCGACAAACCAACCTTCTATAACGTAACCAGGGGATGTCTGTCTGGGCTAACTACTGTTTGCTTTGGCCACTTTTCAGATGAGCTAAGATTCTCAGAAAGAATGCCAAGCTTCCAATGATTTAGATAAGAGCACTGATAAAATACGCAAATCTCAGTAAGTAGATCTGATGTTCATATTTCAGGAACAAAAATATACACCACATCACATGAAATCAATGGCATTCATATATTGGTTTGAAAAAACGGAAACCTTCATTCAAACTAGAACTAAATCTACCAGACGTGGGACGACTTTCTATCCAATTTTCCAATTTTCCTGAAGAATAATGTCACCAGACATAGGATCACTATATGTTTGCGTGAGCCTCAGTTGACCATTCATCAAACCCGACATGCATTGTGTGTCGGCCGTGTGAGGAAAAACTGAGGTATTGGAAGCATGGGACTGTCGTTCCTGCATCTGCTAGATGAAAAATCTAGCTTGTCGCAAGCATCCAACTCTGGTCCTCTAGTCTTTTATGGCTCCATATGTGCATGTCTCGGGAGTATTGGGCTTCAGTGTGTATGTCTGAAAGGGTTATGTCTTCATTGGGTTGCCTCTGGTGACAGGGGGGTGGGAGCCTTCAGTCAGAAGCGATGAGCACGTCTGGCATGTGCATCAGAGAGACATGACGGTCGAGCGGGCCAGACACCAGCATGCCTTCTCCTTCAAGGGCATAAATCAGCAATACGATCCCTGAGTCCCGCCCCCACCCCAACCCCCCCGCTGTTACGTCCAACACTGGCCATGTCCATGTCTTACGGCATTGTGGCCATCCTACCACAACCTACCTACCATCTGGCTGGGGGATCTCAATGATAGATGACAAAGAGGTAGACTGTGGATCGGTACACCTCTAAGACAGTTGTTCACCTCCCTAACCCAGTCACCCTGTTGCAATGCAATACTAAGAAACAGGCATAGCTTCCCATCCCAGTGCTAGCTCCAAGATTCATTCATTTGATTAATACAAACTCACATACAGTATGTGATATTAATTCAAATATAATTTCATGGTTATATGAAAGAAATATTATGAGCAAATCATATCAAATTTTATTTGTCATATGTGCAGAATACAACAGGTGTAGGTAGACCTTACCGTGAAATATTACACGAAAATTACATAACAATAATGAGGCTATATACAGGGGGTACCGGTATAGAGTCAATGTGCACTCAAGGTTGCAATTCTGCACTCAAGGTTGCTGGTTCGAATTCCAGAGCCGACTAGGTAAACATCTGTCGATGTGCCCTTGAGCAAGGCACTTAACCCTAATTGCTCCTGGATACAAGTGTCTAAAAGACTAAAGTAAAAAAAATGGCACACATTTGTTTGGAGGGAGTGCAGATGAATGGGGGCAATTAAAACCGCTAGAAACCACCAAGGGGGTTGTGATTTGCGTTAGGAAAACAAGCTTGGCGAGCGGTAGTCAATGGTTAACTGGACTCATGAATTAAATTAATGTGGACAGTTGTTCTGTGGTTCAACCTTCATCAGAAGAGACTCCTGCCCTGGAGATCAGCTTACTCTGTTTCTGCCTCAAACCTCAGGAATTCTTACGTTTCGTCAAAGGCCTAATTTGTTTCCTGGTTATGTGTCATATACTCTGCTGTGTGGAGTCGGCTGCCCTGCTGTATCGGTTTACAGTGGTGACTTTCATTCCACTTTAACTGGTTGGAATTATGTTTCTGGTCCTCGTTTAGAGTTCATGTTATTTAGGGCGAGGTTCACTCCTTTATTATAGAACAGACACACTCATTCACATATACCTGAAGATGATAGTCCTCCTCGGAAAATTCCCCCTTCTCCAAAAAAGGAAACAAGTTTGGAAATATCTACCCGATTATAATTTTGTTTCCCACAGTGCACCAAAAATAACAAGCAGTGCTTGGGAATAATGGACTTGATTTAGATCTGTGAAAAGTTTGTGCTGTTCCTGGTTTCCAATGAACAGATATAATCAGATCACTCGTTACCACATCCTGAATATATATAATTCAATTTCAGCCCAAAACTGGACAAACAGAGCAACACACTGACCTACAACCTCTTCCCTGGTTTTAGTGCCATGTTTACTTATTAACCATTGCTAGATTCCTTTGAAATTACCAAATGCATCATAATATCATGTGTCCTAAATAGCACACATCATAAATATCACCCGTGTCATAAATATCACCCGCGTCATAAATATCACCCGCGTCATGAATATCCTCCGTGTCATAAATATCACGTGTCATACATATAATGTGCGTCATAATGATCACCCACATCATAAAATCACCCACGTCATAGTGATCACCCACATCATAAATATAACCCACGTCATAAATATCACCCACGTCATAAATATCATCCACATCATAAATATCCCCCACGTCATAAATATCACCCACATCATAAATATCCTCCTGTCATAAATATCACCCACGTCATAAATATCACGCACATCATAATGATCACCCACATCATAAATATCACCCGCGTCATAAATATCACCTGTCATAAATATCACCCGTGTCATGGAATATCACACGCATCATAAATATCACCCACATCATAAATATCCTCCTGTCATAAATATCACCCACGTCATAAATATCATCCACATCATAAATATCCTCCTGTCATAAATATCACCCACATCATAAATATCACCCACATCATAAATATCATCCTGTCATAAATATCCTCCTGTCATAAATATCACCCACATCATAAATATCACGCACATCATAATGATCACCCACGTCATAAATATCACACACATCATAAATATCATCCTGTCATAAATATCAGACACATCATAAACAACACCCACGTAATAATTATCACCCACGTCATACATATCGGGTGCGTCGTTCTTATTACTTCCTCCAAAGATTACTTTTGTTTTCATTGAAGTCTGCACAGTGACGGAGGAGGCAGCACAAAGCGTGTCTACGACAGAGCGAGTGGCTGATAAATGTGTCTACTTTTCCGTTCATATTTACCATCTGTTGAACTACGTTTTTAGACCACTCTGCATCATCATCATCCCCGGATAAACAGACGAATTACATCTAACTCCTGCTTATTATGGTTGGAAACAGCTAACTAGCGTCACACGGAACAAAAGCACAGATAGAATCAGAGGAGGACATTGTGACTTGTGAGGTAATTGAACGAGGAGGGAGGAATCATTAAACAAGTCCCACTGGTGCCACCCTGATTAGATTCCCCCTTGTTTCCTGTAACAAACTCGGGACGAATTTGTTAAGGAAGGCAACGTGGAAAAGGAGGCATGTCTCTCTCTCTCTCTCTCTCTCCTCTCCTCTCTCTCTCTCTCTCTCTCTCTCTCTCTCTCTCTCTCTCTCTCTCTCTCTCTCTCTCTCTCTCTCTCTCTCTCTTTCTCTCTCTCTCTCTCTCTCTCTCTCTCTCTCTCTCTCTCTCTCTCTCTCTCTCTCTCTCTCTCTCTCTCTCTCTCTCTCTCTCTCTCTGCCAGACCCGTCCATTTCCTCCCTGAATGGGAAAATGAGAGTTCAAATTGCACCATTTCCTCCTCTTCACCCCATCCATCTGAGATGTGTCAAGTACGCACTATGATTATCCTATCCAGTCTGTGGTTATCTGAGCAAGACATCAATACACAGAAATGTTCTGAATCTATAACACACACAGAAGCTCCTCCATAAGGCCTAAACCGAGACATAACCAGCATGCCTGTGCACAGAAATACTCCTGCATCCCACATCTGTCTGTGGCAATAATCATCTGTTGTCTGTATCAAGGCAGGCATTCTCTATCGACGACAACAGTCTTTCTCCTAAGCCAGCAACCAAAACAGGCTCATTTTGACCATAACAATTTCTATCTGTTCAGAGGAGAAGGCCACAAACAGAGGCAAAGCCAACACAAACAGCTGCATGCGGACCTTCCAATATATTATGTTCCAATATTTGATGTATCTAAGCCCCCTGTTGGCTTTAGGTTATCCCCATCACTGAATACCATAAGCCCATTACCCTCATTTCCTTATATGGGGTGGCAGGGTAGCCTAGTGGTTAGAGCGTTGGACTAGTAACCGAAAGGTTGCAAGTTCGAATCCCCGAGCTGACAAAGTACAAATTTGTCATTCTGCCCCTGAACAGGCAGTTAACCCACTGTTCCTAGGCTGTCATTGAAAATAAGAATTTGTTCTTAACTGACTTGTGTGGTAAAAAAAAAAAATACACTCACATGGTCACAACATGAAACCAGTTGAGGTTCTTAGAAATCACTGTACACATGTCACCAGCCTAACTACGTGACAATGTCATCCTCTTTTCCTACTGTGACAAGAGGTGCGGTACAGTGGTGTCTGTGTCCTATACTATAAAACACCCCAGCAGATACTGTACAGTATAAAATAAGTTGTTTGGATCCTGATTGGTTGATAGCAGGAAGTTATTCACTACAATCCCCGGGTAATGCCTGTTAACAGGTCCATTTGGATTATCAATGCACATAAACTGTCCCACAGCCCAGCCAGGCAATTTATTTAAAAAAAAAACATTTTTTTACATTTAGCAGACACTCTTATCCAGAGCAACGTACAGTAGTGAGGTCATAAATTTGCTTACTGGTGCCCCATGCGAATCAAACACACAATCTTGGCATTGCAAGCGTCATGCTCTAGCAATTGAGCCACACTTGACCTACTTCACCTCCAATGGGGAAACAAGTGCCTAGATTATTTCCCCAATGCTACTAGGCTAGCATTTGGTTTGCAACAGTTGGGGTTTGTCTAAACCTTGCTGGCTGCCTCTCCGACCTATGCAATAATGTTTTGTTTTTTAAATCTTCAACGTGCCATAAGGAGAATGAATGAGACGAGGCTGACAGCTTCTCTGAGCCAGGCAAATTCATTTATCAGTATCATTACAATGAATACATCAACGGCAATGGTAAAACAATGGAAAATGCACATAGCTTGCTGTCATTTCAGCTGCTTGATGTGTATGTGTGTTAGCTTTAATTGGCTAGCTAGAAAAGGAGAAGTAGCTAGCCTGCATGGCAACCTTTCGTGTTTAAAAGAGAACATTTAGAATGGACGACCAGCTCGGCTGGCTAGCAACTGGCTAGCAACTTCAGAACCTCAGAACTAACAACTGGCCCGGACTATATCATCGGCTTGAAGGATAAAATAAACAAATTTACTCATTAAATTCATGTTTTTTAATGAAAACATGTCATTAATCTTAAAAAATATATATACAGTCTGTTGGTAACCATTTTATAAAACCAATAATTCCCTCGAACCTGGGAATTATTGTGAATAACACCCTCCTAAGGGTTCATCCCTCTGGCCTAAGAACAGTCCTTAGTTATTCATATGATAATCCCGGGGTTCTCATACCTTATTGCTTAACTAAGACCCCTCGACGAGCTTAATACCAGTATCAATATTTACAAGGATGCTCATGTGGGATTATATCAAATTGGCCCCTGTACTTGGTGTCCCAATTAAACGCAGAGGAGCATGTTTCTGCTTGTAGAGCCCCAAGGGACACAGCCTTCTGGACTCAACTGCTGGAGAATCAAAGTGCTGAGTGTGGAAATGGAGGAACCCAAAGGCATGGCAATCAGCTCAGTCAGACTAAGAGAAAGCATCCACACAGCTGGGCAAGTAGGGATGGAAAGAGGAAAAGAGGCAAAAGATGCACTCTAATGATACCAAGGATATGTGTGTGAAGCAGAATCACCTCACTACAGTAGCTTTCAATGAGACCAATTCAAATGAAGGTATCAGCTATAGGAAGGGGGTGCTATACTACAACAAGATATTTGTGGTATGGTAATATGCATAGCTTTGGGTGGTCTCGTGCACTCATTCAGAAACCATTAGTTTATGTCACATAATAATTATGTGTCCATGCATGCATGCAAAAAAGTAAACAAACATTTTGAATAGCTGCAGTGAAAACGTTGGACATAAAACGTTGAGGTATCATAACGCCTTGGGTTAATAACATGCATCATAACATTGTATCATATAATCTGGTTAATGCTTATGTAACGGATGTGAAACGGCTAGCCTAGTTAGCGGTGCGCGCTAAATAGCGTTTCAATCGGTGACGTCACTTGCTCTGAGACCTTGAAGTAGTGGTTCCCCTTGCTCTGCAAGGGCCGCGGCTTTTGTGGGGCGATGGGTAACGATGCTTCGTGGGTGACTGTTGTTGATGTGTGCAGAGGGTCCCTGGTTCGTGCCCGGGTATGGGCGAGAGGACGGTCTAAAGTTATACTGTTACACTTATGCAAGATAGTGGGAAATATTACAACATATTGGATAGGTTAAGGTTTTCAAATTAAGTCATAAATTACACATATGGCAGAGTTTCTCTGTCCTCTTCTCTCGCTTTAGTCTCGTCTCGTAGTAATGTGCAGCCATAAAGTAGCCACATTGAACATCAACAGCCAGGCCACCGTGGCCGCAGTGACAGACACTCAACGAAGCAGCCGCTAGCTAGCGGGAATGGCCAGGCTGAGAGATTAAATGTCCACTTTACGGGATCTGGGGATAAAGGCAGGAAACAATCCATCTCCTATGATAGATTTCTCAGAGACAAATGACTGGTTGGGTCTCAAGTTGAGATTGTCCAAGGGTTTTGTCTTGGCACCATTTTTGGGGCTTGTTTTGGATCTTGAGGCGATCAGGTTAAGCATTCGATTCAAGTTGAAATACAAGCTGAAGTGGGTTTGAGTCTCAGTCACTTTACAAAATGGCCTCTGTTGTTTCATTCCTTGGTTCACATCGTATCAATCACTATTCCTCCTTTAATTGGGTGAAATGTATATGTAATTTGGCAGATGCTTTTATCCAAAGCGGCTTACAGTCAGTCATACATGCATACATTTTACTTATGGGTGGCCCCCCCCTGGTGGGAATTGAACCCACAACCCTTGGCTGAAGAGCCAAGCTCTACTGACTGAGGGCCACAGAGGACCAAACTGGAGGAATGCTTCCGAAGGCTTTTGTCATGGTTACCAAAAAGTATTTCTGTTAACACAAGAAACTCATTACGGACAATGATGACAGACCACGGTGGCCTGTCTAGGTGCACCTATAGAGAGACACAATGAAACCGGGCCTGAACATCAAAGTCTGGGATTTTAAGTAATGAGCTGGTAGACATTCTCCTCTCCTGTAGACATCATCCTCTCATGTAGAAATCCTCCTCTCCTGTAGACATCCTCCTGTCATGTAGACATCCTCCTGTCATGTAGACATCCTCCTGTCATATAGACATCCTCCTCTCATGTAGACATCCTCCTGTCATGTAGACATCCTCCTCTCCTGTAGACATCCTCCTGTCATGTAGACATCCTCCTCTCATGTAGACATCCTCCTCTCATGTAGACATCCTCCTCTCCTGTAGACATCCTCCTCTCATGTAGACATCCTCCTGTCATGTAGACATCCTCCTCTCCTGTAGACATCCTCCTCTCATGTAGACATCCTCCTCTCATGTAGACATCCTCCTCTCATGTAGACATCCTCCTCTCCTGTAGACATCCTCCTCTCCTGTAGACATCCTCCTCTCATGTAGACATCCTCCTCTCATGTAGACATCCTCCTCTCATGTAGACATCCTCCTCTCATGTAGACATCCTCCTCTCATGTAGACATCCTCCTCTCATGTAGACATCCTCCTCTCATGTAGACATCCTCCTCTCCTGTAGACATCCTCCTCTCATGTAGACATCCTCCTCTCATGTAGACATCCTCCTCTCATGTAGACATCCTCCTCTCATCTAGACATCCTCCTCTCATGTAGACATCCTCCTCTCATGTAGACATCCTCCTCTCATGTAGACATCCTCCTCTCATGTAGACATCCTCCTCTCATGTAGACATCCTCTTCTCATGGAGACATCCTCCTCTCCTGTAGACATCCTCCTCTCATGTGTCCTCTTCTCATGGAGACATCCTCCTCTCATGTAGACATCCTCCTCTCCTGTAGACATCCTCCTCTCATGTAGACATCCTCCTCTCATGTAGACACCCTTCTATCATGTAGACATCCTCCTCTCATGTAGACATCCTCCTCTCATGTAGACATCCTCCTCTCATGTAGACATCCTCCTCTCATGTAGACATCCTCCTCTCATGTAGACGTCCTCCTCTCATGTAGACATCCTCCTCTCATGTAGACATCCTCCTCTCATGTAGACATCCTCCTCTCATGTAGACATCCTCCTCTCATGGAGACACCCTCCTCTCATGTAGACATCCTCCTCTCATGTAGACATCCTCTTCTCATGGAGACATCCTCCTCTCATGTAGACATCCTCCTCTCCTGTAGACATCCTCCTCTCATGTAGACATCCTCCTCTCATGTAGACACCCTTCTATCATGTAGACATCCTCCTCTCATGTAGACATCCTCCTCTCCTGTAGACATCCTCCTCTCCTGTAGACATCCTCCTCTCATGTAGACATCCTCCTCTCATGTAGACATCCTCCTCTCATGTAGACATCCTCCTCTCATGTAGACATCCTCTTCTCCTGTAGACATCCTCCTCTCATGTAGACATCCTCTTTTCATGTAGACAGTCTCTTTGCATGTACAGTGGGGAGAACAAGTATTTGATACACTGACGATTTTGCAGGTTTTCCTACTTACAAAGCATGTAGAGGTCTGTAATTTCTATCATAGATACACTTCAACTGTGAGAGACGGAATCTAAAACAAAATCCAGAAAATCACATTGTATGATTTTTAAGTAATTAATTTGCATTTTATTGCATGACATAAGTATTTGAGACATCAGAAAAGCAGAACTTAATATTTGGTACAGAAACCTTTGTTTGCAATTACAGAGATCATATGTTTCCTGTAGTTCTTGACCAGGTTTGCACACACTGCAGCAGGGATTTTGGCCCACTCCTCCATACAGACCTTCTCCAGATCCTTCAGGTTTCGGGGCTGTCGCTGGGCAATACAGACTTTCAGCTCCCTCCAAAGATTTTCTATTGGGTTCAGGTCTGGAGACAGGCTAGGCCACTCCAGGACCTTGAGATGCTTCTTACGGAGCCACTCCTTAGTTGCCCTGGCTGTGTGTTTCGGGTTGTTGTCATGCTGGAAGACCCAGCCACGACCCATCTTCAATGCTCTTACTGAGGGAAGGAGGTTGTTGGCCAAGATCTCGCGATATATGGCCCCATCCATCCTCCCCTCAATACGGTGCAGTGGTCCTGTCCCCTTTGCTGAAAAGCATCCCCAGAGAATGATGCTTCCATCTCCATGCTTCACAGTTGGGATGTTGTTCTTGGGGTTGTACTCATCCATCTTCTTCCTCCAAACACGGCGAGTGGAGTTAAGACCAAAAAGCTCTATTTTTGTCTCATCAGACCACATGACCTTCTCCCATTCCTCCTCTGGATCATCCAGATGGTCATTGGCTACCTTCAGACGGGCTTGGACATGCACTGGCTTGAGCAGGGGGACCTTGCGTGCGCTGCAGGATTTTAATCCATGACGGCGTAGTGTGTTACTAATGGTTTTCTTTGAGACTGTGGTCCCAGCTCTCTTCAGGTCATTGACCAGGTCCTGCCGTGTAGTTCTGGGCTGATCCCTCACCTTCCTCATGATCGTTGATGCCCCACGAGGTGAGATCTTGAATGGAGCCCCAGACCGAGGGCGATTGACCGTCATCTTGAACTTCTTCCATTTTCTAATAATCGCGCCAACAGTTGTTGCCTTCTCACCAAGCTGCTTGCCTATTGTCCTGTAGCCCATCCCAGCCTTGTGCAGGTCTACAATTTTTTCCCTGATGTCCTTACACAGCTCTCTGGTTTTGGCCATTGTGGAGAGGTTGGAGTCTGTTTGATTGAGTGTGTGGACAGGTGTCTTTTATACAGGTAACGAGTTCAAACAGGTGCAGTTAATACAGGTAATGAGTGGAGAACAGGAGGGCTTCTTAAAGAAAAACTAACAGGTCTGTGAGAGCCGGAATTCTTACTGGTTGGTAGGTGATCAAATACTTATGTTATGCAATAAAATGCAAATGAATTACTTAACAATCATACAATGTGATTTTCTGGATTTTTGTTTTAGATTCCGTCTCTCACAGTTGAAGTGTACCTATGATAAAAATTATAGACCTCTACATGCTTTGTAAGTAGGAAAACCTGTAAAATCGTCAGTGTATCAAATACTTGTTCTCCCCACTGTAGGTATCCTTTTTTCATGTAGGTAGCCTCTTTTCACATAGAAGGCCTCCTCAAAGCTTGTGTCTAATGATGCAGGACTTTGAATCACTTGGGATGAATGAGCTTGCGCATTGGCAGCATTGGTAACACTTTCTATGTGGAGGCCATGGCCACCAGTTGAATAATGAGGGCTCATTGAAATGACAGAGAGATTACGAGAGCAGACCACTCAGTCAGTCAGTCAGTCAGTCAGTCTGCTGTTAATTCTGGCCTAGTGTCCTCATGGGTCTTGTTGCGGACTGTCTTAGGTCTGTTTGTTCTGGCTATGGTCTCGCAGGCTGACTGACGAAATAACTAAACTGACTCAGACACTGATGCTCATGTTGGCTTTTCATTGTCCCTTAACCAGGAGCCAAGTTCCAGCCAGGCCTCATTATGAAACAGACCGAGGGGCAGGCAGCAGAAGCCTGGGGAAAACACAAATGCCAGAACACAATGTAAGGATTTGAAGCTGCCGAGACCTCTGTGGTATTTGGGTCTGGTTACTTTTCGGTCTTTCAAAACTTGTTTCTTGGGTGGATGACATTTAACAAAGGAAGGAAGAAAAGAAAACATCAAATGCAGAAGAAGTTTTCTCCCGCTCTTGTTCAAAGTTCAAATCCCCTCTTCCCCCCAGGAAGGGAGAGAGCTTTTCCTCCAACCTGAAGACTCCCGAGACTGTCTTCCCCACAACAAGGTTATTTTAGTTCATCTTCAAAAATGTGGCTGGTACATTCCGCGGCAGGCACCTGCTGCTGGTAATAATAGGGCAGCCCTCAGCGTCACTTCCTGTGTTCCAGAGTGAGTGGCACGGCGTGATAATGGTTCCGCTGCACGACCCCTTCCAAACGAAGAGGCTCTGCCCCTAAACAGTCCAGGCTAATTACAGAGGACTGGAGCCTCTTTCATTCTCTCTGTTCTCTCTCGCTCTCTAACTCCCTCCCTCTCTCGTTCTCTCACTCTGCAGTGTGTCTGTCTCTCTGTCTGCAGGCAGAGCCGTGGGGAGAGACTGGCACGGAAAGATTGTGATGGGCCCTAATGCAAACCAGAACACAGGCAAATCCTCTGTAAATCTCTGAAAATAAACTGGCCACGTTTAAAATGCCATAAAGAGCAGGAAGGACACTCCGTTATCTGAGGAGGTGCTTTCATACGTTGTTCTGAGGAGGAATAACATAAGGGGAAAAACGAGACCGATATGCAGCGGACGAGAAATTAGTGGTGGACAGACAGCGATTACATAACTTTTTTCATAACCCTACCTTTTCATGTGGTACAATAACCCTGTTATGACACTGTCTTCCTCTCTCCTCCCATCTGGCTTATAGTGTTGTTTCACACTACACTCATCAAGTCATTGGTTGACAACTATGGAACGACAAACAACAGTAAAGGCAAATACATCAATAATTTAGGCAAATAGGCTATTTGCTGTATCTCAGATTAAAAAACTGTCAAACACTGTGACAAGAATGATAAGATGAAAATAACTACAGTAGTTATGAAGGTATGGCTTTATCAGTTCAATAAAAGAAATACACAAAACTACCTCCATTTCATTCGTTAAATCAGGCGTATTCAAAATTGATCCTAGATGTCCGGAGCAATGATGTTTTTGATTCTACTTTTATTTTATTCACCCACCTGGTATCCCAGGTCTAAACCAGTCCTTGATTAGAGGATAACGGCAGACTGGTGTCCCAGGTCTAAACCAGTCCTTGATTAGAGGATAACGGCAGACTGGTGTCCCAGGTCTAAACCAGTCCTTGATTAGAGGATAACGGCAGACTGGTGTCCCAGGTCTAAACCAGTCCTTGATTTGATTAGTCTAAACCAGGCCTTGGATAACGGCAGACTGGTGTCCCAGGTCTAAACCAGTCCTTGATTAGAGGCTAACGGCAGACTGGTGTCCCAGGTCTAAACCAGGCCTTGATTAGAGGCTGATGGCAGACTGGTGTCCCAGGTCTAAACCAGTCCTTGATTAGAGGCTAACGGCAGACTGGTGTCCCAGGTCTAAACCAGGCCTTGATTAGAGGCTGACGGCAGACTGGTGTCCCAGGTCTAAACCAGTCCTTGATTAGAGGCTAACGGCAGACTGGTGTCCAAGATCTAAACCAGTCCTTGATTAGAGGCGAAAGGCAGACTGGTGTCCCAGGTCTAAACCAGTCCTTGATTAGAGGCTAACGGCAGACTGGTGTCCCAGGTCTAAACCAGTCCTTGATTAGAGGCTAATGACAGACTGGTGTCCCAGATCTAAACCAGTCCTTGATTAGAGGATAACGGCAGACTGGTGTCCCAGGTCTAAACCAGTCCTTGATTAGAGGCTAACGGCAGACTGGTGTCCCAGGTCTAAACCAGTCCTTGATTAGAGGCTAACGGCAGACTGGTGTCCAAGATCTAAACCAGTCCTTGATTAGAGGCTAATGGCAGACTGGTGTCCCAGGTCTAAACCAGTCCTTGATTAGAGGCTAATGGCAGATAGAGTATGGGAGTGAGGCTTGCAGTCACTTTATGGATGTTAGTGTTCCATGACTATCCACCTGCCAACCTAAGGGTTCTGGGTAAACACACCAATCTGGCCACTCATGATATCAATGTTGTCTGTCATTGTGTTCATCTAGCACCATGTTGGCTGGGCTCCTAGCTGCTGGAATTCCCCATCACTTCCTGAAGTCCATTGGGGAAGGTCCCATGTCACTGGCTCCTGATCCACTGCTAACCACTACAGCACCAGTCGGCAGCTATATAGGAGAGAGTCCTTTAATGGGGGAGGGTACCATTTCCTCTCGGTTTCATCAGCAGCCTGATATGTGTGATTTTTTTATATTTTTAAATCTTTTTTTAAAGGCACCCATCCTTCTATTCTGAGCGTTGCACAACCCTTAACCCTTTGTTGGGAATTAAAATGGTGTGTATGACAACCGTGAACCCAGCAGGTCGTAATGTACATGGTTGATATGAATCTCCAGTTACATCAGATTGTGATCACAGTAACATGATAATAGCACATAGACCTAGCTGCAAACTGAATGAACATTTTGGGTCTTTGTAGAGATACAAAAGCATCTGGAAATGTAACAGTTTGCTAAACGGCTAAGCCCTTACCGAAGCAAGACTGTAGAGTATCTGAAATACCAAGTGGGACCAAGGGAGATTATTTGTGTTTGCGAGGGAGCAGAGGCTACACGTAGAGCCTCCAGAGGTGAGGTGTAAACTCTCCACTCCACAGTCCACCTACATCCACATCAGCACTGTGTGTCGGCGCGGCAACAGCTCCCATTCCACAATCTGATCTGAGGTCATAAATATCAATAAAACTGTAAGAGAGACCACATTTGTGTTAGAAATGGCACCCTATTCCCTATTAAGTGCACTACTTTAGAACAGGGCCCATAAGGTTCTGGTCAAAAGTAGTGCACTAGGTGTAGAATAGGGAGCCATTTGGAATGAAACATACAGCTGCCGTGGCTGTGCAGCACAGAACAGCACAGTGTGCAGGAGAGAATCAATGAAACAAACGATGGGAGGAATAAATGTCTTCCACACAAAGTTTGGTGGTTCATTGAGGTCCCTTTATGAAAGTTTTATGGTGTTTTTGATGCTGTCTTTTATACCCAGGTAAAAAATAACTTTTTTGATGCTTGTTTCGGTCATTTTGTAAAGGTAAAATGTCTTTTGGGACACAGTTTTGAGAATTTCTCTGAAGAACATATGAACGTGGAGAAGTTCTGTGAACAGCAAAGAAAAGCACCATTTGAAAAGCAGGTTTTCTCAGACACGTCCAAGATGATTCTACAGACTGCCCAATAATTAACATGAAGCAGGTTCTCAGACACATCCAAGATGAACCTACAGACTGCCCAATAATTAACACGAAGCAGGCTTTCTCAGACACATCCAAGATGAACCTACATACTTCCCAATAATTAACACGAAGCAGGCTTTCTCAGATACATCCAAGATAAACCTACAGACTTCCCAATAATTAACATGAAGCAGGCTTTCTCAGATACATCCAAGATGAACCTACAGACTGCCCAATAATTAACATGAAGCAGGTTCTCAGACACATCCAAGATGAACCTACATACTTCCCAATAATTAACACGAAGCAGGCTTTCTCAGATACATCCAAGATGAACCTACAGACTGCCCAATAATTAACATGAAGCAGGTTCTCAGACACATCCAAGATGAATCTACAGACTGCCCAATAATTAACATGAAGCAGGCTTTCTCAGACACATCCAAGATGAACCTACAGACTGCCCAATAATTAACACGAAGCAGGCTTTCTCAGACACATCCAAGATGAACCTACATACTTCCCAATAATTAACACGAAGCAGGCTTTCTCAGATACATCCAAGATAAACCTACAGACTGCCAAATAATTAACACGAAGCAGGTTCTCAGACATGTCTAAGATGAACCCGCAAACTGACCAATATTAGATGTGCACATTGTCTGTATGGGTGTGTGCTTAATGAGTTTGAAGGATTCCTATTCCGCACCTACAACCCTTACCTCTGTTTTATTCCATTTCCTCCTTCTCTTCCTCCTCCTCCTCCCCATTCCACCACTATTGTTATAGTCACATGCAATCGAATTATATCGGCGTTAACATACACACACATGGAAACGCGCAGAGACACACGCTCGCAGACACGGAAACAATCCTGCAGTAGAGAACACCAAGGTGGACATGACTCACTGCTCTTTCTACTGCAACACAAAGGACCAACAACCATTTTCTTCCCCTGTGCTTCCACTAGCATACGAATGTGAGTGGTTTCTTTCAGGGATCTCTCGCGCTGACAGACATGACATCTACTCGGGACTGTGGAATGCCAGTGAGGTGTTGCTACTGGTGCCCAGCTCGGCTAATGGACTGCCAATAGAAGAAGACTGTGCCCAGTGATGCTCCCTCTGTAGTTAGGAGTGTGACAGTCTGTGATTAATTACCATCTCTCTCTCTCGCTCTCCTCATTTTGGTGGAGAAGAAAAGATTGCAACTCGCAACTATCTTCAACAGAGTCATTATTTCGAAGCCTTAGCTACCTGTACGGGTAGAAAACAGCCACCACTGCTATTACCATTCTGGTTCATACAGGAAATAACAATGTGATTTTTCTACTGGCACTATCTCCGGTAAACTGTGAGTGAAGAAGGAAACATGCAGCCTCAGCAAAGTCCTATTTATATTCATAATCACAGAGAAAACCGCCTTCAAATGAATCAACGCAAATTGCTTGTACACAAAATGATGTCACCAGCAAAATATAGAATTTCTTATTATAATCAGTGGTCCTCTGTAACTGTGCCCTTGTTGTACCTTCGTGTGTGTGTATGTGTGTGTGTATGTGCGTGTGTGTGTGTATGTGCGTGTGTGTGTGTGTGTGTGTGTGTGTGTGTGTGTATGTACTGTATTGCACATGTATACAGCGGCAGCTAAACCTTTTTTACGGAACAAGCTCAAAATCCCTACTCCATTTGGCAGCGTTACAACGTACTCATTATGCACATAGTCCTACTTTGTGTGATTTCTCAGCGGTTACAATCTTTTGGGGGCTCAAATGTAAGCTGAGGAGGTACAAAGTTACAGCAATGATTACAGTCATTATAATCTCAGATTTTACATATGCAGTCAGTCTGATCAACCCTGAAGATTACCAGGCATCTCTGGCAGAGAGAGACCAAAAAAAGAATGAATGTGGAGAAGAGAGAGAGGAGGGGAAAAGAAGGCTGTGGAGAAGAGAGAGAGGAGGGGAAAAGAAGGCTGTGAAGAAGAGAGAGAGAGAGAGAGAGGAGAAAAAGAAGGCTGTGGAGAAGAGAGAGAGGAGGGGAAAAGAAGGCTGTGAAGAAGAGAGAGAGAAGAGGAAAAAGAAGGCTGTGGAGAAAGAGAGAAAAGAGGAGGGGAAAAGAAGGCTGTGAAGAGAGGGAAAAGAAGAAGAGAGAGAGGGGAAAAGAAGGCTGTGAAGAAGAGAGAGGGGAAAAGAAGGAGAAGAAAGGAAAAGAAGGCTGTGGAGAAAGAGAGAGAGGAGGGGAAAAGAAGGCTGTGGAGAGAGAGAGAGAGAAAAGAAGGCTGTGGAGAGGAGGGAGGAAAAAAGAAGGCTGTGGAGAAGAGAGAGAGAGGAGGAGAAGGAAAAGAAGGCTGTGGAGAAGAGAAGAAGAGAGAGAGAGAGGGAGGAAAAAGAAGGCTGTGGAGAAAAGAGAGAGAGGAGGAAAAAGAAGGCTGTGAAGAGAGGAAAAAAGAGAGGAGAGGGGAAAAGAAGGCTGTGGAGAAGAGAGAGAGGAGAGGAAAAGAAGGCTGTGGAGAAGAGAGAGAGGAGGGGAAAAGAAGGCTGTGAAGAAGAGAGAGAGGAGGGGAAAAGAAGGCTGTGAAGAAGAGAGAGAGGAGGGGAAAAGAAGGCTGTGGAGAAGAGAGAGAGGAGGGAAAAGAAGGCTGTGGAAGAGAGAGAGAGGAGGGGAAAAGAAGAGAGAGAGAGGAGGGGAAAAGAAGGCTGTGAAGAAGAGAGAGAGGAGGGGAAAAGAAGGCTGTGGAAGAAGAAGAGAGAGAGAAGGCTGTGGAGAAGAGGGAAAAGAAGGCTGTGGAGAAGAGAGAGAGAGAAAAAGAGGCTGGGAGAAAAAGAAGGCTGTGAGAGGAGGAAAAAAAAGAAGGCTGTGAAGAAGAGAGAGAGGAGGGAAAAGAAGGCTGTGGAGAAGAGAGAGAGGAGGAAAAAAGAAGGCTGTGGAGAAGAGAGAGAGGAGGGGAAAAGAAGGCTGTGAAGAAGAGAGAGAGGAGGGAAAAAGAAGGCTGTGAGGGGAAAAGAAGAGAGAGAGAGAGGAAAAGAAGGCTGTGGAGAAGAGAGAGAGGAGGAAAAAAGAAGGCTGTGAAGAAGAGAGAGAGGAGAGGAAAAGAAGGCTGTGGAGAAGAGAGAGAGGAGGAAAAAGAAGGCTGTGAAGAAGAGAGAGAGGAGGGGAAAAGAAGGCTGAAGAAGAGGAGGGAAAAAGAAGGCTGTGAAGAAGAGAGAGAGAGGAAAAGAAGGCTGTGGAGAAGAGAGAGAGGAGGGAGGCTGTGAAGAGGAAAAGAAGGCTGTGGAGAAGAGAGAGAGGAGGGGAAAAGAAGGCTGTGGAGAAGGGAGAGAGGAGAGGAAAAGAAGGCTGTGGAGAAGAGAGAGAGGAGGGGAAAAGAAGGCTGTGAAGAAGAGAGAGAGGAGGGGAAAAGAAGGCTATAGAGGAATACCAAGCCTAATCCTTCATTCGGCTCCTACACAAGAGGTCTGCCGGGTAGCTCACGAGGGAGGGACACTCCTCTGCTTTTCCTGATCTCCTGTGTACATTCAGAGGAGCTGCTTTACACTCAAGCTTTGTCTGCCTGAAAGGAGAGTGAATGTCGAATTCAACACAAGAAAAACACCTTCCCCTGCGTATTTATTCCTCTTACTCCCAAGAGGACAATAACAGACAATAAACATGCAGGAAACAAAAGCGCCGTGGCCCCCTCATCACAATTGTCCTTTTCTCTCCGGCAGAATTACACATTCAGAGTGACAGAGAGCCCACTTCAGCAGCCCACTTCTCTCCCCATCTGATCCCTTGTATATCACTGGCTAGCGCTAACTCCATCAGCACTGCCAGCCTGCCTGTCTGTCTGCCTGACAGCTATTCTGTCTTTCTGCCTGTCTTTCTGCCTGTCTTTCTGCCTGACTGCCAGCCAGTCAGTCAGTCAGTCTGTCTGTCTGTCTGTCTGTCTGTCTGTCTGTCTGTCTGTCTGTCTGTCTGTCTGTCTGTCTGTCTGTCTGTCTGTCTGTCTGTCTGTCTGTCTGTCTGCCAGCCTGTCTGTCTGCCTGTTGAGCCTCCAGACCGTGGGTAGCCCTCCCAGCTAAGCATGCTGGGAATGTTTGTTGTCTTTCCTGCAGCCGTTGATTAGACCCTCTCTCTCTCCCCGCCTTGTGTCGACAGATTGAGGCCAACTGCTTCAGCCAGTGACAGAGTATATACGAATTCGTGAGGACGCAGTACAGTACATGGACCTGGATGTAAACTGCTGTAAGCTCCAGTTTCAGAGGTGCACTGTAAGCAGATCTGGATGGATCTGGATATACCCCGGGCAGGATGGATCTGGATATACCCCGAGCAGGATGAGAAGATTCTGTGTTCTACACAACAAATAAACATAACTAAAAAATAAAAACTCTCTTTGATTCCATGGGTAGCATGGTTGCTCTGGGTTACCAGTTTCACTGGTTTGGCTGTGCCCTACGTGAGAAAGAGGGCAAGAGGGAAGAACAAATCAGATTGAGGATGCAAGGTGGTGCAGAGCCTCCCGTGAAGCGCAGCTGGCACGGAGCACAATGCCGCCTAAAGTCTAAAGCCACAGCTAGCTTTCTGTGACGCCTCAGGGCAGGCAGAGCCAGGCTGAGTTATGAGCCTACTGTTTCTATGGCATGTGAGGCCCAGCACGCAACAGTGACCAACTGACTCCGTGTCCCACTGCTCCCAGCTCTTTCAGAGGCACAACAATAACTCCACTGTTTAAGCGCAGTTTAATTAATCTGAATAAATCTTAATGAGCACAGTCAGAGAGGGAGAGAGAGAGAGAGAGAGAGAGAGAGAGAAGACAGAGAAGACAGAGAGAGAGAAGACAGAGAGAGAAGACAGAGAGAGAGAGAGAGAGAGAGAGAGAGAGAGAGACAGAGAGAGAGAGAGAGAGAGAGAGAGAGAGAGAGACAGAGAGAGAGAGAGAGAGAGAGAGAGAGGGAGAGAGAGAGAGAGAGAGAGGAGACATGGGAGGAAAATGACACTATGAACAAACGGGGAGGACAAGTGATTGGCAAAACAAGTGTGGCTATTCAGTGAGTCAAAAATAGCCATTATGCAAATTAAAGAACACGATTTTGACCAACTATAGTGTATACTCCATTAGTACCTATGATCCATTGATTCATTCCAAACAAAACTCCCAAACAAAGAACTCTAGAATGAGATCCTAAATGAGGGTTGGAGTTCCACAGTCCATGAACAACGCATCATAGTAATGCTATCAGAAAGTACACAGTAATACTATCAGAGAGTACACATTCATAGATTACACATTAATACTATCAGAGATTACACAGTAATACTATCAAAGAGTACACAGTAATACTATCAGAGAGTACACAGTAATACTATCAGAGAGTACACAGTAATACTATCAGAGAGTACACAGTAATAATATCAGAGACCTACTGAGAATCAGCTCCAACTCTGTCTTTATTCTACATTTAAAAAATTCAAGACGGGGATGGAAGGTGTGCGTGTGTGTGCGTGTGCATGTGTGTGTGTGTGTGTGTGTGTGTGTACTCATCTGTCTTCTGTTCTAACCCAGGGTTTCCCCTGTGAATACTTTGGATGGTGTTGGTGCTGCTCAGTCTCTTGACATCTCTGTGAAAACCAACACAGGACTAGACTACAAAAGCAACATCCATCCTTTGAGCGAGGAAAAAACTTCAATGTTTTTGTCAAAACATTTCATTTCTGAATTACTAGCTTCAGGCCCATCTTGCTAGTAAGCACCTCCAGATATCCAGTGGCAAGAAAATGTATGTGAACCCTTAAGAATTTCCTGGATTTCTGCATAAATTGGTCATCAAATTTGATCTGATCTTCATCTAAGTCACAACAATAGACAAACTAATAACACACAAATTATTGTATTTTCCTATATTGAATACATCATTTAAACATTCACAGGTTGGAAAAAGTACGTGAACCTCTAGGCTAATGACTTCTCCAAAAGCTAATTGGAGTCAGGAGTCAACTAACCTGGAGTCCAATCAATGAGACAAGATTGGAGATGTTGGTTAGAGCTGCCTTGCTCTATAAAAAACACTCACAAAACTTGAGTTTGTTATTCACAAGAAGCATTGCCTGATGTGAACGATGCCTCGAACAAAAGAGATCTCAGAAGACCTCAGATGAAGAATAGTTGACTTGCATAAAGCTGGAAAGGGTTACAAAAGTATCTCTAAAAGCCTTGATGTTCATCAGTCCACGGTAAGACAAATTGTCTATAAATGGAGAAAGTTCAGCACTGTTGCTACTCTCCCTAGGAGTGGCCGTCCTGCAAAGATGACTACAAGAGCACAGAGCAGAATGTTCAATGAGGTTAAGAAGAATCCTAGAGTGTCAGCTAAAGATTTACAGAAATCTCTGGAACATGCTAACATCTCTGTTGACGAGTCTACAATATTTAATACACTAAACAAGAATGGTGTTCATGGGAGGACACTACGGAAGAAGCCACTGCTGTCCAAAAAATACCATTGCGGCACATCTGAAGTTTGCAAAAGTGTACCTATACAGTATGTTCCACAGCGCTACTGGCAACATATTCTGTGGACAGATGAAACTACAGCTCAGTTGTTTGGAAGGAACAAACAACACTATTTGTGGAGAAAAAAAGGCACAGCACACCAACATCAAAACCTCATCCCAAGTATGGTGGAGGAAGCATCATGGTTTGGGGCTGCTTTTCCTGGGGCTGCTTTACTGCCTCAGGGCCTGGACAGCTTGCTATCATCGACGGAAAAATGTATTCCCAAGTTTATCAAGACATTTTGCAGGAGAATGTTAGGCTATCTGTCCGCCAATTGAAGCTCGACAACGACCCAAAACACAGAAGTAAATCAACAACAGAATGGCTTCAACAGAAGAAAATACCCCTTCTGGAGTGGCCCAGTCAGAGTCCTGACCCCAACCCGATTGGAGATGATGTGGCATGACCTCAAGAGAGAGGTTCACACCAGAAATCCCAAGAATATTGCTAAACTGAAACAGTTTTGTAAAGAGGAATGGTCCAAAATTCCTCCTGACCGTTGTGCAGGTCTGATCCGCAACGACAGAAAACATTTGGTTGAGGTTATTGCTGCCAAAGGAGGTTCAACCAGTTTTTAAATCCAAGGGTTCACATACTTTTCCCACCCTGCACTGTGAATGTTGACACGGTGTGTTCAATAAAGACATGAAAATGTATAATTCTTTGTGCGTTATTAGTTTAATTAAGCAGACTGTGTTTGTCTATTGTTGTTACCTAGATGAAGATCAGATCAAATTTTATGACCAATTTATGCAGAAATCCAGATATTTCCAAAAGGTTCACATACTTTATCTTGCCACTGTACATAAACTTCACACTATATGAGTATGATTAGGAAAGTAGGCAACGTTGAAACAAAGACGAGGGAAAGAAAGTATGCCATCACATTTCATTTCAACGCCTTAATACTAAGGACCATAGTCCATGGCCACCGCTACTGAGTCAAAGCTCTATCATTGTCAGGTCACTGCTACCGAGTCAAAGCTCTGTCATTGTCAGGCCACTGCTACTGAGTCAAAGCTCTGTCATTGTCAGGTCACTGCTACCGAGTCAGAGCTCTGTCATTGTCAGGTCACTGCTACTGAGTCAAAGCTCTGTCATTGTCAGGCCACTGCTACTGAGTCAAAGCTCTGTCATTGTCAGGTCACTGCTACTGAGTCAAAGCTCTGTCATTGTCAGGCCACTGCTACTGAGTCAAAGCTCTGTCATTGTCAGGTCACTGCTACCGAGTCAGAGCTCTGTCATTGTCAGGTCACTGCTACTGAGTCAAAGCTCTGTCATTGTCAGGTCACTGCTACCGAGTCAGAGCTCTGTCATTGTCAGTTCACTGCTACCGAGTCAGAGCTCTGTCATTGTTAGGTCACTGCTACCAAGTCAGAGCTCTGTCATTGTCAGGCCACCGCTACTGAGTCAAAGCTCTGTCATTGTCAGGTCACTGCTACCGAGTCAGAGCTCTGTCATTGTCAGGTCACTGCTACCGAGTCAGAGCTCTGTCATTGTCAGGCCACTGCTACCGAGTCAGAGCTCTGTCATTGTCAGGTCACTGCTACTGAGTCAAAGCTCTGTCATTGTCAAGTCACTGTACTGAGTCAGAGCTCTGTCATTGTCAAGTCACTGTACTGAGTCAGAGCTCTGTCATTGTCAAGTCACTGTACCGAGTCAGAGCTCTGTCCTTGTCAAGTCACTCCTACCGAGTCAGAGCTCTTTCCTTGTCAAGTTACTGCTACCGAGTCAGAGCTCTGTCCTTGTCAAGCCACTCCTACCGAGTCAGAGCTCTGTCATTGCCAAGTCCAAGATGGATCAAAGCTGAGAACACCCAGAGAGTTCAGTGGCAGTCAGTGAGGCTGTAAAAAGCGGGCCTCTACGGCCAATCACAGAACCCGGTCTGGAGCAGACAAGACACAGCTGTCTCCACAGTTGGCTACGGGGTCCTCTGGGAGTGTCCGTAATGGCCGACAGAGATTTCGGACCGTGGTCCTTGGTGCCAGACTCTAGCGGGCCTCACTTGCCTCTCGCAATCAGTTTCATACTTCTATGATAACCTTTAAAAAACTTGGTGTTGTGTAACCTTGCCTGAGCGCCACTGCAGAAGTAAGCAGCCCCATCACCTGGACGGTCTGGAATGCACACCCTGTCAACACAGGGAGGCTTTTTAAACCTGTTTGTTTCACACACAATCAGCCGTTATTGAGAGTGGGTTTAGCTAATGGCTTTTTAATAGGCCAAGGGGTTTTACGCCCCTTCTCAGTACAGCGTGGATGGCTGCCACTTACATCCTTAAATAACATTCCACTGACTGCGACGTCCTGTGCGTCTCTGTTTTTTAATGACCACAGCCCAAAGCCGACAGGAAGGATAGAGGGCTTAGGTACACAGTATCGATCTGACTCAATTAGGCCTATATACACAAGCCAATTTGCGGTTGTTTGGCCAACCTATTTGTAAGTGTTCTGGTTCAATAACACAAGTATTAATGTGACTTTAGACTGACTTACCAAGCATGGTGAAAGTTGTTATGGAAGGATGAGCATGAAATAACTTTTCTAAATGGAAGGTAAAGTAAAAGGCCCACAAAAGAAAGAGGAATACAATAAACAAATAAGACATTATGTTGAGATGTGTAGCTACGGAAAATAATACTCATAGGGGATGGTGTCGACAAAACAACAATTTGGTAGCCCATTTACTCTGGAAAATACTGTTTCACAACAACAATATCAAATAGTGTTGTTTCAAAACCAAGGCCGTGGCTGTTAGCAACGCAGTCCAATGGGTGATAGAAAGACAAAGCAGAGCAATACAACAGGAACAACTACATGGCACAATCATTTACCAAAGAAATACTACAGTCACGCCAGAATGCTAATGACTAAGCTTATTTTACTTTCATTGAACTCAACTAAATTTAGTTGACTTGTCTATTTTCAAAGCTCTTGTTTATTAAAGTGAAAAACAAATAAATATTGTATTTTAGAGTTCAGACTGTCCAAACAAGGCGAAAAGGTAATAATTTGTAATAGTAACAGGAATATCAGCTAAGGCCACACAAAGTATTATTAGTAAAAAAAAAAGTATAATTATTATAATTATAATTATGATATAAACATTGGAAACTCACAAGTTATTATACCTTGGAGTTCAGTGAAAAAGTTTTACTGAGGCAATAAAATGTTGTTCAGCGACATCCTATTTGCATATTGTGCTGGGACACATTTGAAAGATTCTTCAGAATGCTAGTTGTATTGAAATTTGTGTTCAATTACACACCAGTCGGGCAAATTATTGAACATGATAGCTAATACAATAAGAGTAACCGAATTGAACCCAAGCGTTGATAATAACACCACTCATTAAAAGTCTTGTTAGCGGAATTACTTTTGATCGCTAGTCACTATTATTATTATTATTATTATTATTATTAACATCATTATCATTATCATTCAGCTAATAGGTTGTTATTGTTATTGCTGCACGGTCACGTTATTTTTTCCATGGTTTTCATTATCGAGGTCACAACATTAATTCAATAGCTTATTCAGCCATAACACAAAATGTTAAATTGTGTCGTGAATTGATAAAGAGACATATTTAGCCGATGTTTTTGTTGGGGGTTAGAATTGATAGGTGGCGTCGATTCCCTCCGTAGTAGATTTCGGGAAAGTTCAGTCCAAACTCGCCTCTGTAAAATGTTTACGTGAAAAAATGTAGGCCTATCCATATCTTCTTCACTAAATATCAACAGAGCTTCTTGTTCGATCGCGTAATGTCATGTTGCTAACTGATGCATTCACATTAGATTAAATGAATAGCTACGATTAGCTCAACATAATGTGTGGTAAACGCACACGCGTAAGCTTTCTTCAGAAGCGGCTCATATTTCCCAATACGCACGTATAGGTGTATGTTTTTGCTTAGCACATCACACAGTTTGACTATTACGAAATAAACATGAGAGAATTGTAGCCTAGTTGACAAAATAAATTGCCTTTAGAATTCATGAGGATCATCGGCTTTTTTAGATTTGATAATTGACCCGCAAGTGTGCAATCCTCAATCTTGCCCTTTCAAGTCTGGAGTTGCACGCGATATGTATTTCACCCGTGACAAGTGAGGGGGAATTTTCAATTGTGTAACATTATGTTGTCCGAAAAAAAATCTAATGCAGGTGTGATAAGCCAAATGATTGTTGCCTATAACCTATTATAGGATGCGATAATTAATGTCGACTGAGCATTGATATTTCAATTCCCTGCTACACTCAAGATAGTAGCCTAATCGTGTTGAAAGGACAGTAACGGGTGGTCTTACCTTGTGCGACTCCAATGTTTACGAGGGCCAGAAGAACGAGTCCAGGTATGGTACACATTCGCAGAAAGTGCCTCGCAAGTCCTATTCCAGTTTTCGCAGACTGTCCACTTTTCCCCATTATAGGTAGAGTAAAACAAACACCTTGCTGATGAAACCCACTGTTCGTAAAATAGCAGTTGTGGTCCAGATGCAGTCGAGGTGGTTGTTGTCCGTTATAATAACAGTCAGTTCAGAGGATAATGTAGAAAGAGAAAGAATATGGGGGGGAAACCAATGGGTTCAGGGGTCCCAGGACTTGAGTCAAAGCACTGACTCGCGCAGCTCCGTGCACGCAGAGCGAATGCCACCGCCCTCTAGTTATCAGCTACCCTCCCCTTTAGAATAGAGGGAGAAAACCTAAGAAAATAAAGTACATTCCGTCACTAGGTTTGTTATTACACATTCGCTAAAACAAGTTACATGGATGAGCTTCTCATTGTGCAGTTTATATTTAGATGCTGGATTCGTTAGAAGTGTTGCGTCCAGGGCTGTTTCATTCTATAGTTCATCACCATACAACATCAACTCCGTTCATCGCGTGCATTATATTGCTTGCTCTGGAGACAGTGCGGGATCCTTACCACGTTTCTTTGGCCAATCCAGCTCCTACCTCCTACCTATGTCTGCCCCCTTACGACCATTTTAAAGACCCGGACTGGTATCTGGAATGGGGAGATAATGTATCTTCCCGACATGTACCTACAACCAGGGGCGCAACTAGGATTTTAGAATGGGGGGGGGGGGATAATTATATAAATATATTTTTATTCAATCGGTTAAACAATCCAAACACCCAACCCGACCACTCAGTGGTGTCCACATGGTCCTAAAGCACACTGTTGCCCTGTTTTGTATCACATTCCAATCATAAAACTGGGGGGGGCAACGACAAAAATGCGTTTTCAGAATGTGGGAGGGTCCCCATTGAAAGTTGCACCCTTGCCTATAACATTTACATCATATATTCAGTTCCTCCTTGATCAGGGAAACCCTTAATAGTACAATAGTTCAAGGCTTTAAACGGATATCACATTTAGCCTAATAGTGTGTAGGATATTACACCGCAAAAGCTATAGGGATTTTCCAACCTCTTGGGCGACCCTCAGCAATTTTATGTATTTGAACTTTTCCACAGCTAACACACCTGATTTAACTTGTCAAATAATCATCAAGCCATTGATAACGTCAATTAGGTATGCTATTTCAGTGGTACAATGTCTGAGGGTCCCCGAGGAGAGGTTTTGGGCACTTAAGTTATACCTTATAGTAAAGTAACATGTCTCATGACCAAAGGAGATGTCAGGAAGGAGCTGGACAACAGTCTTTCAGTCTTGTATTTAGAAAAATGGTGAGGTAACAATGGTAGCTAGTTGATTTTGATTTAACACTTGATTTCCTCATCACTGGGGCCTCTCAGGGGTGTGTACTTAGTCCCCTCCTGTACTCCCTGTTCACCCACGACTACGTAGCCAAGCACGACTCCAACAACATCATTAAGTTTGCTGACGACACAACAGTGGTAGGCCTGATCACCGACAACGATGAGACAGCCTATAGGGAGGAGGTCAGAGACCTGGCAGTGGGGTGCCAGGACAACAACCTCTCTCTCAATGTGAACAAGACTAAGGAGCTGATCGTGGACTACAGGAAAAGGCGGGCTGAACATCAACGGGGCTGCAGTGGAGCGGGTTGAGAGTTTCAAGTTCCTTGGTGTCCACATCACCAACGAAATAGCATGGTCCAAACACACCAAGACAGTCGTGAAGAGGGCACAACAAAACATTTTCCCCCTCAGGAGACTGAACAGATTTGGCATGGGTCCCCAGATCCTCAAAAAGTTCTACAGCTTAACCATCGAGAGCATCCTGACCAGTTGCATCACCGCCTGGTATGGCAACTGCTCGGAATCTGACCTTAAGTCGCTACAGAGGGTAGTACATACAGCCCAATACATCACTGGGGCCAAGCTTCCTGCCATCCAGGACCTATATACTAGGCGGTGTCAGAGGAAAGCCCATAAAATTGTCAGATTCCAGTCACCCAAGTCATAGACTGTTTTCTCTGCTACCGTACAGCAAGCGGTTCCGGGACGCAAAGTCTAAGCTCCTTAACAGCTTCTACCCCCAAGCCATAATACTGCTGGACAATTAATCAAATGTCCACCAGACTATTACATTGACCCCCCTCCATTTGTTTGTACACTGCTGAAACTCGCTGGTTATTAACTATGCATAGTCACTTGACCCCTACCTACATGTAAAAATGACCTCAACTAACCTGTACCCCCACACGCTGACTCAGTACCGGTACCCCCACACGCTGACTCAGTACCGGTACCCCCCACACGCTGACTCAGTACCGGTACCCCCACACGCTGACTCAGTACCGGTACCCCCACACGCTGACTCAGTACCGGTACCCCCACACGCTGACTCAGTACCGGTACCCCCACACGCTGACTCAGTACCGGTACCCCCACACGCTGACTCAGTACAGGTACCCCCACACGCTGACTCAGTACCGGTACCCCCACACGCTGACTCAGTACTCCGGTACCCCCACACGCTGACTCAGTACACGCTGACTCAGTACCCCCCACACGCTGACTCAGTACAGGTACCCCCACACGCTGACTCAGTACCCCACACGCTGACTCAGTACCCCCCACACGCTGACTCAGTACCCCCACGCTGGTACCCCACACGCTGACTCAGTACCGGTACCCCCACACGCTGACTCAGTACCGGTACCCCCACACGCTGACTCAGTACAGGTACCCCCACACGCTGACTCAGTACTGGTACCCCCACACGCTGACTCAGTACAGGTACCCCCACACGCTGACCCCACACGCTGACTCAGTACCGGTACCCCCACACGCTGACTCAGTACCGGTACCCCCACACGCTGACTCAGTACAGGTACCCCCACACGCTGACTCAGTACTGGTACCCCCACACGCTGACTCAGTACAGGTACCCCCACACGCTGACTCAGTACCGGTACCCCCACACGCTGACTCAGTACAGGTACCCCCACACGCTGACTCAGTACCGGTACCCCACACGCTGACTCAGTACCGGTACCCCACACGCTGACTCAGTACCGGTACCCCACACGCTGACTCAGTACCGGTACCCCCACACGCTGACTCAGTACCGGTACCCCACACGCTGACTCAGTACCGGTACCCCACACGCTGACTCAGTACCGGTACCCCCACACGCTGACTCAGTACAGGTACCCGCACACGCTGACTCAGTACCGGTACCCCCACACGCTGACTCAGTACCGGTACCCCCACACGCTGACTCAGTACCGGTACCCGGTACTTGTGTGTACATTTTTTATTATAATGTTCATTTTTTACTTTAGTTTATTTGGTAATTCCTTTTCTTCTTCTTGAAATGCACTGTTGGTTAAGGGCTTGTAAGTAAGCATTTCACGGTAAGGTCTACCCTTGTTGAAATCGGCATATGTGACAAATAAAGTTTTGTTTGATTTGATTTGATTTAATATTTTACAAATTAATCCACAAAAGTAAGACCAGCTAGAATAAACTGCTTTTAGTGAACCCTTC
The DNA here is from genome assembly GCF_018296145.1 of Oncorhynchus tshawytscha. Taxonomy (NCBI): domain Eukaryota; kingdom Metazoa; phylum Chordata; class Actinopteri; order Salmoniformes; family Salmonidae; genus Oncorhynchus; species Oncorhynchus tshawytscha. Next base: position 9,925,467 of record NC_056432.1, read on the forward strand.
ACAATTCTACTACACTCCTTTACTTTAAACACTGCCTCACAACAAGCATCTCGTATAGAACACCATGGCTGACAGACAAGCATCTCGTATAGCACACCATGGCTGACAGACAAACATCTCGTATAGCACACCATGGCTGACAGACAAACATCTCATATAGAACACCATGGCTGACAGACAAGCATCTCATATAGCACACCATGGCTGACAGACAAACATCTCGTATAGAACACCATGGCTGACAGACAAACATCTTGTATAGAACACCATGGCTGACAGACAAACATCTCGTATAGAACACCATGGCTGACAGACAAACATCTTGTATAGAACACCATGGCTGACAGACAAACATCTTGTATAGAACAACATGGCTGACAGACAAGCATCTCGTATAGAACAACATGGCTGACAGACAAGCATCTCGTATAGCACACCATGGCTGACAGACAAACATCTTGTATAGCACACCATGGCTGACAGACAAACATCTGTATAGCACACCATGGCTGACAGACAAACATCTCGTATAGAACACCATGGCTGACAGACAAGAACATCTCGTAGAACACCATGGCTGACAGACACACCATGGCTGACAGACAAGCATCTCGTATAGAACAACATGGCTGACAGACAAGCATCTCGTATAGCACACCATGGCTGACAGACAAACAT